>NC_135215.1:17633646-17872322 GCF_052324685.1 Brachyhypopomus gauderio | reverse complement strand
CTTATCTCACAAAGCACACATACTGCACATAGAACACTTATCTCACATAGCACATGTACTGCACATAGAACACTTATCTCACATGGCACTTACCTCACATGGCACACGTACTGCACGTAGCACTTACCTCACATGGCACTTACCTCACATGGCACACGTACTGCACGTAGCACTTACCTCACATGGCACTTACCTCACATGGCACATGTACTGCACGTAGCACTTACCTCACATGGCACTTACCTCACATGGCACTTACCTCACATGGCACTTACCCCACATGGCACATGTACTGCACGTAGCACACTTACCTCACAAAGCACAAGTACTGCACATAGAACACTTATCTCACAAAGCACACATACTGCACATAGAACACTTATCTCACATAGCACATGTACTGCACATAGAACACTTACCTCACATGGCACTTACCTCACATGGCACTTACCTCACATGGCACACGTACTGCACGTAGCACACTTGCCTCACAAAGCACACGTACTGCACATAGAACACTTATCTCACAAAGCACACATACTGCACATAGAACACTTATCTCACATAGCACATGTACTGCACATAGAACACTTATCTCACATGGCACTTACCTCACATGGCACACGTACTGCACGTAGCACTTACCTCACATGGCACTTACCTCACATGGCACACGTACTGCACGTAGCACTTACCTCACATGGCACTTACCTCACATGGCACATGTACTGCACGTAGCACTTACCTCACATGGCACTTACCTCACATGGCACTTACCTCACATGGCACTTACCCCACATGGCACATGTACTGCACGTAGCACACTTACCTCACAAAGCACAAGTACTGCACATAGAACACTTATCTCACAAAGCACACATACTGCACATAGAACACTTATCTCACATAGCACATGTACTGCACATAGAACACTTACCTCACATGGCACTTACCTCACATGGCACTTACCTCACATGGCACACGTACTGCACGTAGCACACTTGCCTCACAAAGCACACGTACTGCACATAGAACACTTATCTCACATAGCACATGTACTGCACATAGAACACTTACCTCACATGGCACTTACCTCACATGGCACACGTACTGCACGTAGCACACTTGCCTCACAAAGCACACGTACTGCACATAGAACACTTATCTCACAAAGCACACATACTGCACATAGAACACTTATCTCACATAGCACATGTACTGCACATAGAACACTTATCTCACATGGCACTTACCTCACATGGCACACGTACTGCACGTAGCACTTACCTCACATGGCACTTACCTCACATGGCACACGTACTGCACGTAGCACTTACCTCACATGGCACTTACCTCACATGGCACATGTACTGCACGTAGCACTTACCTCACATGGCACTTACCTCACATGGCACTTACCTCACATGGCACTTACCCCACATGGCACATGTACTGCACATAGAACACTTACCTCACATGGCACTTACCTCACATGGCACTTACCTCACATGGCACTTACCTCACATGGCACATGTACTGCACGTAGCACTTACCTCACATGGCACTTACCTCACATGGCACTTACCTCACATGGCACTTACCCCACATGGCACATGTACTGCACGTAGCACACTTACCTCACAAAGCACAAGTACTGCACATAGAACACTTATCTCACAAAGCACACATACTGCACATAGAACACTTATCTCACATAGCACATGTACTGCACATAGAACACTTACCTCACATGGCACTTACCTCACATGGCACTTACCTCACATGGCACACGTACTGCACGTAGCACACTTGCCTCACAAAGCACACGTACTGCACATAGAACACTTATCTCACAAAGCACACATACTGCACATAGAACACTTATCTCACATAGCACATGTACTGCACATAGAACACTTACCTCACATGGCACTTACCTCACATGGCACTTACCTCACATGGCACACGTACTGCACGTAGCACACTTGCCTCACAAAGCACACGTACTGCACATAGAACACTTATCTCACAAAGCACACATACTGCACATAGAACACTTCTCACATAGCACATGTACTGCACATAGAACACTTACCTCACATGGCACTTACCTCACATGGCACTTACCTCACATGGCACACGTACTGCACGTAGCACACTTGCCTCACAAAGCACACGTACTGCACATAGAACACTTATCTCACAAAGCACACATACTGCACATAGAACACTTATCTCACATAGCACATGTACTGCACATAGAACACTTACCTCACATGGCACTTACCTCACATGGCACACGTACTGCACGTAGCACACTTGCCTCACAAAGCACACGTACTGCACATAGAACACTTATCTCACAAAGCACACATACTGCACATAGAACACTTATCTCACATAGCACATGTACTGCACATAGAACACTTACCTCACATGGCACTTACCTCACATGGCACACGTACTGCACGTAGCACTTACCTCACATGGCACTTACCTCACATGGCACACGTACTGCACGTAGCACTTACCTCACATGGCACTTACCTCACATGGCACATGTACTGCACGTAGCACACTTGCCTCACAAAGCACACGTACTGCACATAGAACACTTATCTCACAAAGCACACATACTGCACATAGAACACTTATCTCACATGGCACTTACCTCACATGGCACACGTACTGCACGTAGCACTTACCTCACATGGCACTTACCTCACATGGCACACGTACTGCACGTAGCACTTACCTCACATGGCACTTACCTCACATGGCACATGTACTGCACGTAGCACTTACCTCACATGGCACTTACCTCACATGGCACTTACCTCACATGGCACTTACCCCACATGGCACATGTACTGCACGTAGCACACTTACCTCACAAAGCACAAGTACTGCACATAGAACACTTATCTCACAAAGCACACATACTGCACATAGAACACTTATCTCACATAGCACATGTACTGCACATAGAACACTTACCTCACATGGCACTTACCTCACATGGCACTTACCTCACATGGCACACGTACTGCACGTAGCACACTTGCCTCACAAAGCACACGTACTGCACATAGAACACTTATCTCACATAGCACATGTACTGCACATAGAACACTTACCTCACATGGCACTTACCTCACATGGCACTTACCTCACATGGCACACGTACTGCACGTAGCACACTTGCCTCACAAAGCACACGTACTGCACATAGAACACTTATCTCACAAAGCACACATACTGCACATAGAACACTTATCTCACATAGCACATGTACTGCACATAGAACACTTATCTCACATGGCACTTACCTCACATGGCACTTACCTCACATGGCACTTACCTCACATGGCACACGTACTGCACGTAGCACACTTGCCTCACAAAGCACACGTACTGCACATAGAACACTTATCTCACAAAGCACACATACTGCACATAGAACACTTCTCACATAGCACATGTACTGCACATAGAACACTTACCTCACATGGCACTTACCTCACATGGCACTTACCTCACATGGCACACGTACTGCACGTAGCACACTTGCCTCACAAAGCACACGTACTGCACATAGAACACTTATCTCACAAAGCACACATACTGCACATAGAACACTTATCTCACATAGCACATGTACTGCACATAGAACACTTATCTCACATGGCACTTACCTCACATGGCACACGTACTGCACGTAGCACTTACCTCACATGGCACTTACCTCACATGGCACACGTACTGCACGTAGCACTTACCTCACATGGCACTTACCTCACATGGCACATGTACTGCACGTAGCACTTACCTCACATGGCACTTACCTCACATGGCACTTACCCCACATGGCACATGTACTGCACATAGAACACTTACCTCACATGGCACTTACCTCACATGGCACTTACCTCACATGGCACTTACCTCACATGGCACATGTACTGCACGTAGCACTTACCTCACATGGCACTTACCTCACATGGCACTTACCTCACATGGCACTTACCCCACATGGCACATGTACTGCACGTAGCACACTTACCTCACAAAGCACAAGTACTGCACATAGAACACTTATCTCACAAAGCACACATACTGCACATAGAACACTTATCTCACATAGCACATGTACTGCACATAGAACACTTACCTCACATGGCACTTACCTCACATGGCACTTACCTCACATGGCACACGTACTGCACGTAGCACACTTGCCTCACAAAGCACACGTACTGCACATAGAACACTTATCTCACAAAGCACACATACTGCACATAGAACACTTATCTCACATAGCACATGTACTGCACATAGAACACTTATCTCACATGGCACTTACCTCACATGGCACACGTACTGCACGTAGCACTTACCTCACATGGCACTTACCTCACATGGCACACGTACTGCACGTAGCACTTACCTCACATGGCACTTACCTCACATGGCACATGTACTGCACGTAGCACTTACCTCACATGGCACTTACCTCACATGGCACTTACCTCACATGGCACTTACCCCACATGGCACATGTACTGCACGTAGCACACTTACCTCACAAAGCACAAGTACTGCACATAGAACACTTATCTCACAAAGCACACATACTGCACATAGAACACTTATCTCACATAGCACATGTACTGCACATAGAACACTTACCTCACATGGCACTTACCTCACATGGCACTTACCTCACATGGCACACGTACTGCACGTAGCACACTTGCCTCACAAAGCACACGTACTGCACATAGAACACTTATCTCACATAGCACATGTACTGCACATAGAACACTTACCTCACATGGCACTTACCTCACATGGCACACGTACTGCACGTAGCACACTTGCCTCACAAAGCACACGTACTGCACATAGAACACTTATCTCACAAAGCACACATACTGCACATAGAACACTTATCTCACATAGCACATGTACTGCACATAGAACACTTACCTCACATGGCACTTACCTCACATGGCACTTACCTCACATGGCACACGTACTGCACGTAGCACACTTGCCTCACAAAGCACACGTACTGCACATAGAACACTTATCTCACAAAGCACACATACTGCACATAGAACACTTCTCACATAGCACATGTACTGCACATAGAACACTTACCTCACATGGCACTTACCTCACATGGCACTTACCTCACATGGCACACGTACTGCACGTAGCACACTTGCCTCACAAAGCACACGTACTGCACATAGAACACCTATCTCACAAAGCACACATACTGCACATAGAACACTTATCTCACATAGCACATGTACTGCACATAGAACACTTATCTCACATGGCACTTACCTCACATGGCACACGTACTGCACGTAGCACTTACCTCACATGGCACTTACCTCACATGGCACATGTACTGCACGTAGCACTTACCTCACATGGCACTTACCTCACATGGCACTTACCTCACATGGCACTTACCCCACATGGCACATGTACTGCACGTAGCACACTTACCTCACAAAGCACAAGTACTGCACATAGAACACTTATCTCACAAAGCACACATACTGCACATAGAACACTTATCTCACATAGCACATGTACTGCACATAGAACACTTACCTCACATGGCACTTACCTCACATGGCACTTACCTCACATGGCACACGTACTGCACGTAGCACACTTGCCTCACAAAGCACACGTACTGCACATAGAACACTTATCTCACAAAGCACACATACTGCACATAGAACACTTATCTCACATAGCACATGTACTGCACATAGAACACTTACCTCACATGGCACTTACCTCACATGGCACACGTACTGCACGTAGCACACTTGCCTCACAAAGCACACGTACTGCACATAGAACACTTATCTCACAAAGCACACATACTGCACATAGAACACTTCTCACATAGCACATGTACTGCACATAGAACACTTACCTCACATGGCACTTACCTCACATGGCACTTACCTCACATGGCACACGTACTGCACGTAGCACACTTGCCTCACAAAGCACACGTACTGCACATAGAACACCTATCTCACAAAGCACACATACTGCACATAGAACACTTATCTCACATAGCACATGTACTGCACATAGAACACTTATCTCACATGGCACTTACCTCACATGGCACACGTACTGCACGTAGCACTTACCTCACATGGCACTTACCTCACATGGCACATGTACTGCACGTAGCACTTACCTCACATGGCACTTACCTCACATGGCACTTACCTCACATGGCACTTACCCCACATGGCACATGTACTGCACGTAGCACACTTACCTCACAAAGCACAAGTACTGCACATAGAACACTTATCTCACAAAGCACACATACTGCACATAGAACACTTATCTCACATAGCACATGTACTGCACATAGAACACTTACCTCACATGGCACTTACCTCACATGGCACTTACCTCACATGGCACACGTACTGCACGTAGCACACTTGCCTCACAAAGCACACGTACTGCACATAGAACACTTATCTCACAAAGCACACATACTGCACATAGAACACTTATCTCACATAGCACATGTACTGCACATAGAACACTTACCTCACATGGCACTTACCTCACATGGCACACGTACTGCACGTAGCACACTTGCCTCACAAAGCACACGTACTGCACATAGAACACTTATCTCACAAAGCACACATACTGCACATAGAACACTTCTCACATAGCACATGTACTGCACATAGAACACTTACCTCACATGGCACTTACCTCACATGGCACTTACCTCACATGGCACACGTACTGCACGTAGCACATTTGCCTCACAAAGCACACGTACTGCACATAGAACACTTATCTCACAAAGCACACATACTGCACATAGAACACTTATCTCACATAGCACATGTACTGCACATAGAACACTTATCTCACATGGCACTTACCTCACATGGCACACGTACTGCACGTAGCACTTACCTCACATGGCACTTACCTCACATGGCACACGTACTGCACGTAGCACTTACCTCACATGGCACTTACCTCACATGGCACATGTACTGCACGTAGCACTTACCTCACATGGCACTTACCTCACATGGCACTTACCTCACATGGCACTTACCCCACATGGCACATGTACTGCACATAGAACACTTACCTCACATGGCACTTACCTCACATGGCACTTACCTCACATGGCACTTACCTCACATGGCACATGTACTGCACGTAGCACTTACCTCACATGGCACTTACCTCACATGGCACTTACCTCACATGGCACTTACCCCACATGGCACATGTACTGCACGTAGCACACTTACCTCACAAAGCACAAGTACTGCACATAGAACACTTATCTCACAAAGCACACATACTGCACATAGAACACTTATCTCACATAGCACATGTACTGCACATAGAACACTTACCTCACATGGCACTTACCTCACATGGCACTTACCTCACATGGCACACGTACTGCACGTAGCACACTTGCCTCACAAAGCACACGTACTGCACATAGAACACTTATCTCACAAAGCACACATACTGCACATAGAACACTTATCTCACATAGCACATGTACTGCACATAGAACACTTACCTCACATGGCACTTACCTCACATGGCACTTACCTCACATGGCACACGTACTGCACGTAGCACACTTGCCTCACAAAGCACACGTACTGCACATAGAACACTTATCTCACAAAGCACACATACTGCACATAGAACACTTCTCACATAGCACATGTACTGCACATAGAACACTTACCTCACATGGCACTTACCTCACATGGCACTTACCTCACATGGCACACGTACTGCACGTAGCACACTTGCCTCACAAAGCACACGTACTGCACATAGAACACTTATCTCACAAAGCACACATACTGCACATAGAACACTTATCTCACATAGCACATGTACTGCACATAGAACACTTATCTCACATGGCACTTACCTCACATGGCACACGTACTGCACGTAGCACTTACCTCACATGGCACTTACCTCACATGGCACACGTACTGCACGTAGCACTTACCTCACATGGCACTTACCTCACATGGCACATGTACTGCACGTAGCACTTACCTCACATGGCACTTACCTCACATGGCACTTACCTCACATGGCACTTACCCCACATGGCACATGTACTGCACGTAGCACACTTACCTCACAAAGCACAAGTACTGCACATAGAACACTTATCTCACAAAGCACACATACTGCACATAGAACACTTATCTCACATAGCACATGTACTGCACATAGAACACTTACCTCACATGGCACTTACCTCACATGGCACTTACCTCACATGGCACACGTACTGCACGTAGCACACTTGCCTCACAAAGCACACGTACTGCACATAGAACACTTATCTCACAAAGCACACATACTGCACATAGAACACTTATCTCACATAGCACATGTACTGCACATAGAACACTTACCTCACATGGCACTTACCTCACATGGCACTTACCCCACATGGCACATGTACTGCACGTAGCACACTTACCTCACAAAGCACAAGTACTGCACATAGAACACTTATCTCACAAAGCACACATACTGCACATAGAACACTTATCTCACATAGCACATGTACTGCACATAGAACACTTACCTCACATGGCACTTACCTCACATGGCACTTACCTCACATGGCACACGTACTGCACGTAGCACACTTGCCTCACAAAGCACACGTACTGCACATAGAACACTTATCTCACAAAGCACACATACTGCACATAGAACACTTCTCACATAGCACATGTACTGCACATAGAACACTTACCTCACATGGCACTTACCTCACATGGCACTTACCTCACATGGCACACGTACTGCACGTAGCACACTTGCCTCACAAAGCACACGTACTGCACATAGAACACTTATCTCACAAAGCACACATACTGCACATAGAACACTTATCTCACATAGCACATGTACTGCACATAGAACACTTATCTCACATGGCACTTACCTCACATGGCACACGTACTGCACGTAGCACTTACCTCACATGGCACTTACCTCACATGGCACACGTACTGCACGTAGCACTTACCTCACATGGCACTTACCTCACATGGCACATGTACTGCACGTAGCACTTACCTCACATGGCACTTACCTCACATGGCACTTACCCCACATGGCACATGTACTGCACATAGAACACTTACCTCACATGGCACTTACCTCACATGGCACTTACCTCACATGGCACTTACCTCACATGGCACATGTACTGCACGTAGCACTTACCTCACATGGCACTTACCTCACATGGCACTTACCTCACATGGCACTTACCCCACATGGCACATGTACTGCACGTAGCACACTTACCTCACAAAGCACAAGTACTGCACATAGAACACTTATCTCACAAAGCACACATACTGCACATAGAACACTTATCTCACATAGCACATGTACTGCACATAGAACACTTACCTCACATGGCACTTACCTCACATGGCACTTACCTCACATGGCACACGTACTGCACGTAGCACACTTGCCTCACAAAGCACACGTACTGCACATAGAACACTTATCTCACAAAGCACACATACTGCACATAGAACACTTATCTCACATAGCACATGTACTGCACATAGAACACTTACCTCACATGGCACTTACCTCACATGGCACTTACCTCACATGGCACACGTACTGCACGTAGCACTTACCTCACATGGCACTTACCTCACATGGCACATGTACTGCACGTAGCACTTACCTCACATGGCACTTACCTCACATGGCACTTACCTCACATGGCACTTACCTCACATGGCACTTACCCCACATGGCACATGTACTGCACGTAGCACACTTACCTCACAAAGCACAAGTACTGCACATAGAACACTTATCTCACAAAGCACACATACTGCACATAGAACACTTATCTCACATAGCACATGTACTGCACATAGAACACTTACCTCACATGGCACTTACCTCACATGGCACTTACCTCACATGGCACACGTACTGCACGTAGCACACTTGCCTCACAAAGCACACGTACTGCACATAGAACACTTATCTCACAAAGCACACATACTGCACATAGAACACTTATCTCACATAGCACATGTACTGCACATAGAACACTTACCTCACATGGCACTTACCTCACATGGCACTTACCTCACATGGCACACGTACTGCACGTAGCACACTTGCCTCACAAAGCACACGTACTGCACATAGAACACTTATCTCACAAAGCACACATACTGCACATAGAACACTTCTCACATAGCACATGTACTGCACATAGAACACTTACCTCACATGGCACTTACCTCACATGGCACTTACCTCACATGGCACACGTACTGCACGTAGCACACTTGCCTCACAAAGCACACGTACTGCACATAGAACACCTATCTCACAAAGCACACATACTGCACATAGAACACTTATCTCACATAGCACATGTACTGCACATAGAACACTTATCTCACATGGCACTTACCTCACATGGCACACGTACTGCACGTAGCACTTACCTCACATGGCACTTACCTCACATGGCACATGTACTGCACGTAGCACTTACCTCACATGGCACTTACCTCACATGGCACTTACCTCACATGGCACTTACCCCACATGGCACATGTACTGCACGTAGCACACTTACCTCACAAAGCACAAGTACTGCACACAGAACACTTATCTCACAAAGCACACATACTGCACATAGAACACTTATCTCACATAGCACATGTACTGCACATAGAACACTTACCTCACATGGCACTTACCTCACATGGCACTTACCTCACATGGCACACGTACTGCACGTAGCACACTTGCCTCACAAAGCACACGTACTGCACATAGAACACTTATCTCACAAAGCACACATACTGCACATAGAACACTTCTCACATAGCACATGTACTGCACATAGAACACTTACCTCACATGGCACTTACCTCACATGGCACTTACCTCACATGGCACACGTACTGCACGTAGCACACTTGCCTCACAAAGCACACGTACTGCACATAGAACACTTATCTCACAAAGCACACATACTGCACATAGAACACTTATCTCACATAGCACATGTACTGCACATAGAACACTTATCTCACATGGCACTTACCTCACATGGCACACGTACTGCACGTAGCACTTACCTCACATGGCACACGTACTGCACGTAGCACTTACCTCACATGGCACTTACCTCACATGGCACATGTACTGCACGTAGCACTTACCTCACATGGCACTTACCTCACATGGCACTTACCTCACATGGCACTTACCCCACATGGCACATGTACTGCACGTAGCACACTTACCTCACAAAGCACAAGTACTGCACATAGAACACTTATCTCACAAAGCACACATACTGCACATAGAACACTTATCTCACATAGCACATGTACTGCACATAGAACACTTACCTCACATGGCACTTACCTCACATGGCACTTACCTCACATGGCACACGTACTGCACGTAGCACACTTGCCTCACAAAGCACACGTACTGCACATAGAACACTTATCTCACAAAGCACACATACTGCACATAGAACACTTATCTCACATAGCACATGTACTGCACATAGAACACTTACCTCACATGGCACTTACCTCACATGGCACACGTACTGCACGTAGCACACTTGCCTCACAAAGCACACGTACTGCACATAGAACACTTATCTCACAAAGCACACATACTGCACATAGAACACTTCTCACATAGCACATGTACTGCACATAGAACACTTACCTCACATGGCACTTACCTCACATGGCACTTACCTCACATGGCACACGTACTGCACGTAGCACACTTGCCTCACAAAGCACACGTACTGCACATAGAACACTTATCTCACAAAGCACACATACTGCACATAGAACACTTATCTCACATAGCACATGTACTGCACATAGAACACTTATCTCACATGGCACTTACCTCACATGGCACACGTACTGCACGTAGCACTTACCTCACATGGCACTTACCTCACATGGCACACGTACTGCACGTAGCACTTACCTCACATGGCACTTACCTCACATGGCACATGTACTGCACGTAGCACTTACCTCACATGGCACTTACCTCACATGGCACTTACCTCACATGGCACTTACCCCACATGGCACATGTACTGCACGTAGCACACTTACCTCACAAAGCACAAGTACTGCACATAGAACACTTATCTCACAAAGCACACATACTGCACATAGAACACTTATCTCACATAGCACATGTACTGCACATAGAACACTTACCTCACATGGCACTTACCTCACATGGCACTTACCTCACATGGCACACGTACTGCACGTAGCACACTTGCCTCACAAAGCACACGTACTGCACATAGAACACTTATCTCACAAAGCACACATACTGCACATAGAACACTTATCTCACATAGCACATGTACTGCACATAGAACACTTACCTCACATGGCACTTACCTCACATGGCACTTACCTCACATGGCACACGTACTGCACGTAGCACACTTGCCTCACAAAGCACACGTACTGCACATAGAACACTTATCTCACAAAGCACACATACTGCACATAGAACACTTATCTCACATAGCACATGTACTGCACATAGAACACTTACCTCACATGGCACTTACCTCACATGGCACTTACCTCACATGGCACACGTACTGCACGTAGCACACTTGCCTCACAAAGCACACGTACTGCACATAGAACACTTATCTCACAAAGCACACATACTGCACATAGAACACTTATCTCACATAGCACATGTACTGCACATAGAACACTTATCTCACATGGCACTTACCTCACATGGCACACGTACTGCACGTAGCACTTACCTCACATGGCACTTACCTCACATGGCACACGTACTGCACGTAGCACTTACCTCACATGGCACTTACCTCACATGGCACATGTACTGCACGTAGCACTTACCTCACATGGCACTTACCTCACATGGCACTTACCTCACATGGCACTTACCCCACATGGCACATGTACTGCACGTAGCACACTTACCTCACAAAGCACAAGTACTGCACATAGAACACTTATCTCACAAAGCACACATACTGCACATAGAACACTTATCTCACATAGCACATGTACTGCACATAGAACACTTACCTCACATGGCACTTACCTCACATGGCACTTACCTCACATGGCACACGTACTGCACGTAGCACACTTGCCTCACAAAGCACACGTACTGCACATAGAACACTTATCTCACATAGCACATGTACTGCACATAGAACACTTACCTCACATGGCACTTACCTCACATGGCACTTACCTCACATGGCACACGTACTGCACGTAGCACACTTGCCTCACAAAGCACACGTACTGCACATAGAACACTTATCTCACAAAGCACACATACTGCACATAGAACACTTATCTCACATAGCACATGTACTGCACATAGAACACTTATCTCACATGGCACTTACCTCACATGGCACACGTACTGCACGTAGCACTTACCTCACATGGCACTTACCTCACATGGCACACGTACTGCACGTAGCACTTACCTCACATGGCACTTACCTCACATGGCACATGTACTGCACGTAGCACTTACCTCACATGGCACTTACCTCACATGGCACTTACCTCACATGGCACTTACCCCACATGGCACATGTACTGCACATAGAACACTTACCTCACATGGCACTTACCTCACATGGCACTTACCTCACATGGCACTTACCTCACATGGCACATGTACTGCACGTAGCACTTACCTCACATGGCACTTACCTCACATGGCACTTACCTCACATGGCACTTACCCCACATGGCACATGTACTGCACGTAGCACACTTACCTCACAAAGCACAAGTACTGCACATAGAACACTTATCTCACAAAGCACACATACTGCACATAGAACACTTATCTCACATAGCACATGTACTGCACATAGAACACTTACCTCACATGGCACTTACCTCACATGGCACTTACCTCACATGGCACACGTACTGCACGTAGCACACTTGCCTCACAAAGCACACGTACTGCACATAGAACACTTATCTCACAAAGCACACATACTGCACATAGAACACTTATCTCACATAGCACATGTACTGCACATAGAACACTTACCTCACATGGCACTTACCTCACATGGCACTTACCTCACATGGCACACGTACTGCACGTAGCACACTTGCCTCACAAAGCACACGTACTGCACATAGAACACTTATCTCACAAAGCACACATACTGCACATAGAACACTTCTCACATAGCACATGTACTGCACATAGAACACTTACCTCACATGGCACTTACCTCACATGGCACTTACCTCACATGGCACACGTACTGCACGTAGCACACTTGCCTCACAAAGCACACGTACTGCACATAGAACACTTATCTCACAAAGCACACATACTGCACATAGAACACTTATCTCACATAGCACATGTACTGCACATAGAACACTTACCTCACATGGCACTTACCTCACATGGCACACGTACTGCACGTAGCACACTTGCCTCACAAAGCACACGTACTGCACATAGAACACTTATCTCACAAAGCACACATACTGCACATAGAACACTTCTCACATAGCACATGTACTGCACATAGAACACTTACCTCACATGGCACTTACCTCACATGGCACTTACCTCACATGGCACACGTACTGCACGTAGCACACTTGCCTCACAAAGCACACGTACTGCACATAGAACACCTATCTCACAAAGCACACATACTGCACATAGAACACTTATCTCACATAGCACATGTACTGCACATAGAACACTTATCTCACATGGCACTTACCTCACATGGCACACGTACTGCACGTAGCACTTACCTCACATGGCACTTACCTCACATGGCACATGTACTGCACGTAGCACTTACCTCACATGGCACTTACCTCACATGGCACTTACCTCACATGGCACTTACCCCACATGGCACATGTACTGCACGTAGCACACTTACCTCACAAAGCACAAGTACTGCACATAGAACACTTATCTCACAAAGCACACATACTGCACATAGAACACTTATCTCACATAGCACATGTACTGCACATAGAACACTTACCTCACATGGCACTTACCTCACATGGCACTTACCTCACATGGCACACGTACTGCACGTAGCACACTTGCCTCACAAAGCACACGTACTGCACATAGAACACTTATCTCACAAAGCACACATACTGCACATAGAACACTTATCTCACATAGCACATGTACTGCACATAGAACACTTACCTCACATGGCACTTACCTCACATGGCACACGTACTGCACGTAGCACACTTGCCTCACAAAGCACACGTACTGCACATAGAACACTTATCTCACAAAGCACACATACTGCACATAGAACACTTCTCACATAGCACATGTACTGCACATAGAACACTTACCTCACATGGCACTTACCTCACATGGCACTTACCTCACATGGCACACGTACTGCACGTAGCACATTTGCCTCACAAAGCACACGTACTGCACATAGAACACTTATCTCACAAAGCACACATACTGCACATAGAACACTTATCTCACATAGCACATGTACTGCACATAGAACACTTATCTCACATGGCACTTACCTCACATGGCACACGTACTGCACGTAGCACTTACCTCACATGGCACTTACCTCACATGGCACACGTACTGCACGTAGCACTTACCTCACATGGCACTTACCTCACATGGCACATGTACTGCACGTAGCACTTACCTCACATGGCACTTACCTCACATGGCACTTACCTCACATGGCACTTACCCCACATGGCACATGTACTGCACATAGAACACTTACCTCACATGGCACTTACCTCACATGGCACTTACCTCACATGGCACTTACCTCACATGGCACATGTACTGCACGTAGCACTTACCTCACATGGCACTTACCTCACATGGCACTTACCTCACATGGCACTTACCCCACATGGCACATGTACTGCACGTAGCACACTTACCTCACAAAGCACAAGTACTGCACATAGAACACTTATCTCACAAAGCACACATACTGCACATAGAACACTTATCTCACATAGCACATGTACTGCACATAGAACACTTACCTCACATGGCACTTACCTCACATGGCACTTACCTCACATGGCACACGTACTGCACGTAGCACACTTGCCTCACAAAGCACACGTACTGCACATAGAACACTTATCTCACAAAGCACACATACTGCACATAGAACACTTATCTCACATAGCACATGTACTGCACATAGAACACTTACCTCACATGGCACTTACCTCACATGGCACTTACCTCACATGGCACACGTACTGCACGTAGCACACTTGCCTCACAAAGCACACGTACTGCACATAGAACACTTATCTCACAAAGCACACATACTGCACATAGAACACTTCTCACATAGCACATGTACTGCACATAGAACACTTACCTCACATGGCACTTACCTCACATGGCACTTACCTCACATGGCACACGTACTGCACGTAGCACACTTGCCTCACAAAGCACACGTACTGCACATAGAACACTTATCTCACAAAGCACACATACTGCACATAGAACACTTATCTCACATAGCACATGTACTGCACATAGAACACTTATCTCACATGGCACTTACCTCACATGGCACACGTACTGCACGTAGCACTTACCTCACATGGCACTTACCTCACATGGCACACGTACTGCACGTAGCACTTACCTCACATGGCACTTACCTCACATGGCACATGTACTGCACGTAGCACTTACCTCACATGGCACTTACCTCACATGGCACTTACCTCACATGGCACTTACCCCACATGGCACATGTACTGCACGTAGCACACTTACCTCACAAAGCACAAGTACTGCACATAGAACACTTATCTCACAAAGCACACATACTGCACATAGAACACTTATCTCACATAGCACATGTACTGCACATAGAACACTTACCTCACATGGCACTTACCTCACATGGCACTTACCTCACATGGCACACGTACTGCACGTAGCACACTTGCCTCACAAAGCACACGTACTGCACATAGAACACTTATCTCACAAAGCACACATACTGCACATAGAACACTTATCTCACATAGCACATGTACTGCACATAGAACACTTACCTCACATGGCACTTACCTCACATGGCACTTACCCCACATGGCACATGTACTGCACGTAGCACACTTACCTCACAAAGCACAAGTACTGCACATAGAACACTTATCTCACAAAGCACACATACTGCACATAGAACACTTATCTCACATAGCACATGTACTGCACATAGAACACTTACCTCACATGGCACTTACCTCACATGGCACTTACCTCACATGGCACACGTACTGCACGTAGCACACTTGCCTCACAAAGCACACGTACTGCACATAGAACACTTATCTCACAAAGCACACATACTGCACATAGAACACTTCTCACATAGCACATGTACTGCACATAGAACACTTACCTCACATGGCACTTACCTCACATGGCACTTACCTCACATGGCACACGTACTGCACGTAGCACACTTGCCTCACAAAGCACACGTACTGCACATAGAACACTTATCTCACAAAGCACACATACTGCACATAGAACACTTATCTCACATAGCACATGTACTGCACATAGAACACTTATCTCACATGGCACTTACCTCACATGGCACACGTACTGCACGTAGCACTTACCTCACATGGCACTTACCTCACATGGCACACGTACTGCACGTAGCACTTACCTCACATGGCACTTACCTCACATGGCACATGTACTGCACGTAGCACTTACCTCACATGGCACTTACCTCACATGGCACTTACCCCACATGGCACATGTACTGCACATAGAACACTTACCTCACATGGCACTTACCTCACATGGCACTTACCTCACATGGCACTTACCTCACATGGCACATGTACTGCACGTAGCACTTACCTCACATGGCACTTACCTCACATGGCACTTACCTCACATGGCACTTACCCCACATGGCACATGTACTGCACGTAGCACACTTACCTCACAAAGCACAAGTACTGCACATAGAACACTTATCTCACAAAGCACACATACTGCACATAGAACACTTATCTCACATAGCACATGTACTGCACATAGAACACTTACCTCACATGGCACTTACCTCACATGGCACTTACCTCACATGGCACACGTACTGCACGTAGCACACTTGCCTCACAAAGCACACGTACTGCACATAGAACACTTATCTCACAAAGCACACATACTGCACATAGAACACTTATCTCACATAGCACATGTACTGCACATAGAACACTTACCTCACATGGCACTTACCTCACATGGCACTTACCTCACATGGCACACGTACTGCACGTAGCACTTACCTCACATGGCACTTACCTCACATGGCACATGTACTGCACGTAGCACTTACCTCACATGGCACTTACCTCACATGGCACTTACCTCACATGGCACTTACCTCACATGGCACTTACCCCACATGGCACATGTACTGCACGTAGCACACTTACCTCACAAAGCACAAGTACTGCACATAGAACACTTATCTCACAAAGCACACATACTGCACATAGAACACTTATCTCACATAGCACATGTACTGCACATAGAACACTTACCTCACATGGCACTTACCTCACATGGCACTTACCTCACATGGCACACGTACTGCACGTAGCACACTTGCCTCACAAAGCACACGTACTGCACATAGAACACTTATCTCACAAAGCACACATACTGCACATAGAACACTTATCTCACATAGCACATGTACTGCACATAGAACACTTACCTCACATGGCACTTACCTCACATGGCACTTACCTCACATGGCACACGTACTGCACGTAGCACACTTGCCTCACAAAGCACACGTACTGCACATAGAACACCTATCTCACAAAGCACACGTACTGCACATAGAACACTTATCTCACATAGCACATGTACTGCACATAGAACACTTATCTCACATGGCACTTACCTCACATGGCACACGTACTGCACGTAGCACTTACCTCACATGGCACTTACCTCACATGGCACATGTACTGCACGTAGCACTTACCTCACATGGCACTTACCTCACATGGCACTTACCTCACATGGCACTTACCCCACATGGCACATGTACTGCACGTAGCACACTTACCTCACAAAGCACAAGTACTGCACACAGAACACTTATCTCACAAAGCACACATACTGCACATAGAACACTTATCTCACATAGCACATGTACTGCACATAGAACACTTACCTCACATGGCACTTACCTCACATGGCACTTACCTCACATGGCACACGTACTGCACGTAGCACACTTGCCTCACAAAGCACACGTACTGCACATAGAACACTTATCTCACAAAGCACACATACTGCACATAGAACACTTCTCACATAGCACATGTACTGCACATAGAACACTTACCTCACATGGCACTTACCTCACATGGCACTTACCTCACATGGCACACGTACTGCACGTAGCACACTTGCCTCACAAAGCACACGTACTGCACATAGAACACTTATCTCACAAAGCACACATACTGCACATAGAACACTTATCTCACATAGCACATGTACTGCACATAGAACACTTATCTCACATGGCACTTACCTCACATGGCACACGTACTGCACGTAGCACTTACCTCACATGGCACACGTACTGCACGTAGCACTTACCTCACATGGCACTTACCTCACATGGCACATGTACTGCACGTAGCACTTACCTCACATGGCACTTACCTCACATGGCACTTACCTCACATGGCACTTACCCCACATGGCACATGTACTGCACGTAGCACACTTACCTCACAAAGCACAAGTACTGCACATAGAACACTTATCTCACAAAGCACACATACTGCACATAGAACACTTATCTCACATAGCACATGTACTGCACATAGAACACTTACCTCACATGGCACTTACCTCACATGGCACTTACCTCACATGGCACACGTACTGCACGTAGCACACTTGCCTCACAAAGCACACGTACTGCACATAGAACACTTATCTCACAAAGCACACATACTGCACATAGAACACTTATCTCACATAGCACATGTACTGCACATAGAACACTTACCTCACATGGCACTTACCTCACATGGCACACGTACTGCACGTAGCACACTTGCCTCACAAAGCACACGTACTGCACATAGAACACTTATCTCACAAAGCACACATACTGCACATAGAACACTTCTCACATAGCACATGTACTGCACATAGAACACTTACCTCACATGGCACTTACCTCACATGGCACTTACCTCACATGGCACACGTACTGCACGTAGCACACTTGCCTCACAAAGCACACGTACTGCACATAGAACACTTATCTCACAAAGCACACATACTGCACATAGAACACTTATCTCACATAGCACATGTACTGCACATAGAACACTTATCTCACATGGCACTTACCTCACATGGCACACGTACTGCACGTAGCACTTACCTCACATGGCACTTACCTCACATGGCACACGTACTGCACGTAGCACTTACCTCACATGGCACTTACCTCACATGGCACATGTACTGCACGTAGCACTTACCTCACATGGCACTTACCTCACATGGCACTTACCTCACATGGCACTTACCCCACATGGCACATGTACTGCACGTAGCACACTTACCTCACAAAGCACAAGTACTGCACATAGAACACTTATCTCACAAAGCACACATACTGCACATAGAACACTTATCTCACATAGCACATGTACTGCACATAGAACACTTACCTCACATGGCACTTACCTCACATGGCACTTACCTCACATGGCACACGTACTGCACGTAGCACACTTGCCTCACAAAGCACACGTACTGCACATAGAACACTTATCTCACAAAGCACACATACTGCACATAGAACACTTATCTCACATAGCACATGTACTGCACATAGAACACTTACCTCACATGGCACTTACCTCACATGGCACTTACCTCACATGGCACACGTACTGCACGTAGCACACTTGCCTCACAAAGCACACGTACTGCACATAGAACACTTATCTCACAAAGCACACATACTGCACATAGAACACTTCTCACATAGCACATGTACTGCACATAGAACACTTACCTCACATGGCACTTACCTCACATGGCACTTACCTCACATGGCACACGTACTGCACGTAGCACACTTGCCTCACAAAGCACACGTACTGCACATAGAACACTTATCTCACAAAGCACACATACTGCACATAGAACACTTATCTCACATAGCACATGTACTGCACATAGAACACTTATCTCACATGGCACTTACCTCACATGGCACACGTACTGCACGTAGCACTTACCTCACATGGCACTTACCTCACATGGCACACGTACTGCACGTAGCACTTACCTCACATGGCACTTACCTCACATGGCACATGTACTGCACGTAGCACTTACCTCACATGGCACTTACCTCACATGGCACTTACCTCACATGGCACTTACCCCACATGGCACATGTACTGCACGTAGCACACTTACCTCACAAAGCACAAGTACTGCACATAGAACACTTATCTCACAAAGCACACATACTGCACATAGAACACTTATCTCACATAGCACATGTACTGCACATAGAACACTTACCTCACATGGCACTTACCTCACATGGCACTTACCTCACATGGCACACGTACTGCACGTAGCACACTTGCCTCACAAAGCACACGTACTGCACATAGAACACTTATCTCACAAAGCACACATACTGCACATAGAACACTTATCTCACATAGCACATGTACTGCACATAGAACACTTACCTCACATGGCACTTACCTCACATGGCACTTACCTCACATGGCACACGTACTGCACGTAGCACACTTGCCTCACAAAGCACACGTACTGCACATAGAACACTTATCTCACAAAGCACACATACTGCACATAGAACACTTCTCACATAGCACATGTACTGCACATAGAACACTTACCTCACATGGCACTTACCTCACATGGCACTTACCTCACATGGCACACGTACTGCACGTAGCACACTTGCCTCACAAAGCACACGTACTGCACATAGAACACTTATCTCACAAAGCACACATACTGCACATAGAACACTTCTCACATAGCACATGTACTGCACATAGAACACTTACCTCACATGGCACTTACCTCACATGGCACTTACCTCACATGGCACACGTACTGCACGTAGCACACTTGCCTCACAAAGCACACGTACTGCACATAGAACACTTATCTCACAAAGCACACATACTGCACATAGAACACTTATCTCACATAGCACATGTACTGCACATAGAACACTTATCTCACATGGCACTTACCTCACATGGCACACGTACTGCACGTAGCACTTACCTCACATGGCACTTACCTCACATGGCACACGTACTGCACGTAGCACTTACCTCACATGGCACTTACCTCACATGGCACATGTACTGCACGTAGCACTTACCTCACATGGCACTTACCTCACATGGCACTTACCTCACATGGCACTTACCCCACATGGCACATGTACTGCACGTAGCACACTTACCTCACAAAGCACAAGTACTGCACATAGAACACTTATCTCACAAAGCACACATACTGCACATAGAACACTTATCTCACATAGCACATGTACTGCACATAGAACACTTACCTCACATGGCACTTACCTCACATGGCACTTACCTCACATGGCACACGTACTGCACGTAGCACACTTGCCTCACAAAGCACACGTACTGCACATAGAACACTTATCTCACAAAGCACACATACTGCACATAGAACACTTATCTCACATAGCACATGTACTGCACATAGAACACTTACCTCACATGGCACTTACCTCACATGGCACTTACCTCACATGGCACACGTACTGCACGTAGCACACTTGCCTCACAAAGCACACGTACTGCACATAGAACACTTATCTCACAAAGCACACATACTGCACATAGAACACTTCTCACATAGCACATGTACTGCACATAGAACACTTACCTCACATGGCACTTACCTCACATGGCACTTACCTCACATGGCACACGTACTGCACGTAGCACACTTGCCTCACAAAGCACACGTACTGCACATAGAACACTTATCTCACAAAGCACACATACTGCACATAGAACACTTCTCACATAGCACATGTACTGCACATAGAACACTTACCTCACATGGCACTTACCTCACATGGCACTTACCTCACATGGCACACGTACTGCACGTAGCACACTTGCCTCACAAAGCACACGTACTGCACATAGAACACTTATCTCACAAAGCACACATACTGCACATAGAACACTTATCTCACATAGCACATGTACTGCACATAGAACACTTATCTCACATGGCACTTACCTCACATGGCACACGTACTGCACGTAGCACTTACCTCACATGGCACTTACCTCACATGGCACACGTACTGCACGTAGCACTTACCTCACATGGCACTTACCTCACATGGCACATGTACTGCACGTAGCACTTACCTCACATGGCACTTACCTCACATGGCACTTACCTCACATGGCACTTACCCCACATGGCACATGTACTGCACGTAGCACACTTACCTCACAAAGCACAAGTACTGCACATAGAACACTTATCTCACAAAGCACACATACTGCACATAGAACACTTATCTCACATAGCACATGTACTGCACATAGAACACTTACCTCACATGGCACTTACCTCACATGGCACTTACCTCACATGGCACACGTACTGCACGTAGCACACTTGCCTCACAAAGCACACGTACTGCACATAGAACACTTATCTCACAAAGCACACATACTGCACATAGAACACTTATCTCACATAGCACATGTACTGCACATAGAACACTTACCTCACATGGCACTTACCTCACATGGCACTTACCCCACATGGCACATGTACTGCACGTAGCACACTTACCTCACAAAGCACAAGTACTGCACATAGAACACTTATCTCACAAAGCACACATACTGCACATAGAACACTTATCTCACATAGCACATGTACTGCACATAGAACACTTACCTCACATGGCACTTACCTCACATGGCACTTACCTCACATGGCACACGTACTGCACGTAGCACACTTGCCTCACAAAGCACACGTACTGCACATAGAACACTTATCTCACAAAGCACACATACTGCACATAGAACACTTCTCACATAGCACATGTACTGCACATAGAACACTTACCTCACATGGCACTTACCTCACATGGCACTTACCTCACATGGCACACGTACTGCACGTAGCACACTTGCCTCACAAAGCACACGTACTGCACATAGAACACTTATCTCACAAAGCACACATACTGCACATAGAACACTTATCTCACATAGCACATGTACTGCACATAGAACACTTATCTCACATGGCACTTACCTCACATGGCACACGTACTGCACGTAGCACTTACCTCACATGGCACTTACCTCACATGGCACACGTACTGCACGTAGCACTTACCTCACATGGCACTTACCTCACATGGCACATGTACTGCACGTAGCACTTACCTCACATGGCACTTACCTCACATGGCACTTACCCCACATGGCACATGTACTGCACATAGAACACTTACCTCACATGGCACTTACCTCACATGGCACTTACCTCACATGGCACTTACCTCACATGGCACATGTACTGCACGTAGCACTTACCTCACATGGCACTTACCTCACATGGCACACGTACTGCACGTAGCACTTACCTCACATGGCACTTACCTCACATGGCACACGTACTGCACGTAGCACTTACCTCACATGGCACTTACCTCACATGGCACTTACCTCACATGGCACTTACCCCACATGGCACATGTACTGCACGTAGCACACTTACCTCACAAAGCACAAGTACTGCACATAGAACACTTATCTCACAAAGCACACATACTGCACATAGAACACTTATCTCACATAGCACATGTACTGCACATAGAACACTTATCTCACATGGCGCTTACCTCACATGGCACACGTACTGCACGTAGCACTTACCTCACATGGCACTTACCTCACATGGCACTTACCTCACATGGCACTTACCCCACATGGCACATGTACTGCACGTAGCACACTTACCTCACAAAGCACAAGTACTGCACATAGAACACTTATCTCACAAAGCACACATACTGCACATAGAACACTTATCTCACATAGCACATGTACTGCACATAGAACACTTACCTCACATGGCACTTACCTCACATGGCACTTACCTCACATGGCACACGTACTGCACGTAGCACACTTGCCTCACAAAGCACACGTACTGCACATAGAACACTTATCTCACAAAGCACACATACTGCACATAGAACACTTATCTCACATAGCACATGTACTGCACATAGAACACTTACCTCACATGGCACTTACCTCACATGGCACTTACCCCACATGGCACATGTACTGCACGTAGCACACTTACCTCACAAAGCACAAGTACTGCACATAGAACACTTATCTCACAAAGCACACATACTGCACATAGAACACTTATCTCACATAGCACATGTACTGCACATAGAACACTTACCTCACATGGCACTTACCTCACATGGCACTTACCTCACATGGCACACGTACTGCACGTAGCACACTTGCCTCACAAAGCACACGTACTGCACATAGAACACTTATCTCACAAAGCACACATACTGCACATAGAACACTTCTCACATAGCACATGTACTGCACATAGAACACTTACCTCACATGGCACTTACCTCACATGGCACTTACCTCACATGGCACACGTACTGCACGTAGCACACTTGCCTCACAAAGCACACGTACTGCACATAGAACACTTATCTCACAAAGCACACATACTGCACATAGAACACTTATCTCACATAGCACATGTACTGCACATAGAACACTTATCTCACATGGCACTTACCTCACATGGCACACGTACTGCACGTAGCACTTACCTCACATGGCACTTACCTCACATGGCACACGTACTGCACGTAGCACTTACCTCACATGGCACTTACCTCACATGGCACATGTACTGCACGTAGCACTTACCTCACATGGCACTTACCTCACATGGCACTTACCCCACATGGCACATGTACTGCACATAGAACACTTACCTCACATGGCACTTACCTCACATGGCACTTACCTCACATGGCACTTACCTCACATGGCACATGTACTGCACGTAGCACTTACCTCACATGGCACTTACCTCACATGGCACTTACCTCACATGGCACTTACCCCACATGGCACATGTACTGCACGTAGCACACTTACCTCACAAAGCACAAGTACTGCACATAGAACACTTATCTCACAAAGCACACATACTGCACATAGAACACTTATCTCACATAGCACATGTACTGCACATAGAACACTTACCTCACATGGCACTTACCTCACATGGCACTTACCTCACATGGCACACGTACTGCACGTAGCACACTTGCCTCACAAAGCACACGTACTGCACATAGAACACTTATCTCACAAAGCACACATACTGCACATAGAACACTTATCTCACATAGCACATGTACTGCACATAGAACACTTACCTCACATGGCACTTACCTCACATGGCACTTACCTCACATGGCACACGTACTGCACGTAGCACACTTGCCTCACAAAGCACACGTACTGCACATAGAACACTTATCTCACAAAGCACACATACTGCACATAGAACACTTCTCACATAGCACATGTACTGCACATAGAACACTTACCTCACATGGCACTTACCTCACATGGCACTTACCTCACATGGCACACGTACTGCACGTAGCACACTTGCCTCACAAAGCACACGTACTGCACATAGAACACTTATCTCACAAAGCACACATACTGCACATAGAACACTTATCTCACATAGCACATGTACTGCACATAGAACACTTATCTCACATGGCACTTACCTCACATGGCACACGTACTGCACGTAGCACTTACCTCACATGGCACTTACCTCACATGGCACACGTACTGCACGTAGCACTTACCTCACATGGCACTTACCTCACATGGCACATGTACTGCACGTAGCACTTACCTCACATGGCACTTACCTCACATGGCACTTACCTCACATGGCACTTACCCCACATGGCACATGTACTGCACGTAGCACACTTACCTCACAAAGCACAAGTACTGCACATAGAACACTTATCTCACAAAGCACACATACTGCACATAGAACACTTATCTCACATAGCACATGTACTGCACATAGAACACTTACCTCACATGGCACTTACCTCACATGGCACTTACCTCACATGGCACACGTACTGCACGTAGCACACTTGCCTCACAAAGCACACGTACTGCACATAGAACACTTATCTCACAAAGCACACATACTGCACATAGAACACTTATCTCACATAGCACATGTACTGCACATAGAACACTTACCTCACATGGCACTTACCTCACATGGCACTTACCTCACATGGCACACGTACTGCACGTAGCACACTTGCCTCACAAAGCACACGTACTGCACATAGAACACTTATCTCACAAAGCACACATACTGCACATAGAACACTTATCTCACGTAGCACATGTACTGCACATAGAACACTTACCTCACATGGCACTTACCTCACATGGCACTTACCTCACATGGCACACGTACTGCACGTAGCACACTTGCCTCACAAAGCACACGTACTGCACATAGAACACTTATCTCACAAAGCACACATACTGCACATAGAACACTTCTCACATAGCACATGTACTGCACATAGAACACTTACCTCACATGGCACTTACCTCACATGGCACTTACCTCACATGGCACACGTACTGCACGTAGCACACTTGCCTCACAAAGCACACGTACTGCACATAGAACACCTATCTCACAAAGCACACATACTGCACATAGAACACTTATCTCACATAGCACATGTACTGCACATAGAACACTTATCTCACATGGCACTTACCTCACATGGCACACGTACTGCACGTAGCACTTACCTCACATGGCACTTACCTCACATGGCACATGTACTGCACGTAGCACTTACCTCACATGGCACTTACCTCACATGGCACTTACCTCACATGGCACTTACCCCACATGGCACATGTACTGCACGTAGCACACTTACCTCACAAAGCACAAGTACTGCACATAGAACACTTATCTCACAAAGCACACATACTGCACATAGAACACTTATCTCACATAGCACATGTACTGCACATAGAACACTTACCTCACATGGCACTTACCTCACATGGCACTTACCTCACATGGCACACGTACTGCACGTAGCACACTTGCCTCACAAAGCACACGTACTGCACATAGAACACTTATCTCACAAAGCACACATACTGCACATAGAACACTTATCTCACATAGCACATGTACTGCACATAGAACACTTACCTCACATGGCACTTACCTCACATGGCACTTACCTCACATGGCACACGTACTGCACGTAGCACACTTGCCTCACAAAGCACACGTACTGCACATAGAACACTTATCTCACAAAGCACACATACTGCACATAGAACACTTCTCACATAGCACATGTACTGCACATAGAACACTTACCTCACATGGCACTTACCTCACATGGCACTTACCTCACATGGCACACGTACTGCACGTAGCACACTTGCCTCACAAAGCACACGTACTGCACATAGAACACTTATCTCACAAAGCACACATACTGCACATAGAACACTTATCTCACATAGCACATGTACTGCACATAGAACACTTACCTCACATGGCACTTACCTCACATGGCACTTACCTCACATGGCACACGTACTGCACGTAGCACACTTGCCTCACAAAGCACACGTACTGCACATAGAACACTTATCTCACAAAGCACACATACTGCACATAGAACACTTATCTCACATAGCACATGTACTGCACATAGAACACTTACCTCACATGGCACTTACCTCACATGGCACTTACCTCACATGGCACACGTACTGCACGTAGCACACTTGCCTCACAAAGCACACGTACTGCACATAGAACACTTATCTCACAAAGCACACATACTGCACATAGAACACTTATCTCACATAGCACATGTACTGCACATAGAACACTTACCTCACATGGCACTTACCTCACATGGCACTTACCTCACATGGCACACGTACTGCACGTAGCACACTTGCCTCACAAAGCACACGTACTGCACATAGAACACTTATCTCACAAAGCACACATACTGCACATAGAACACTTATCTCACATAGCACATGTACTGCACATAGAACACTTATCTCACATGGCACTTACCTCACATGGCACACGTACTGCACGTAGCACTTACCTCACATGGCACTTACCTCACATGGCACACGTACTGCACGTAGCACTTACCTCACATGGCACTTACCTCACATGGCACATGTACTGCACGTAGCACTTACCTCACATGGCACTTACCTCACATGGCACTTACCTCACATGGCACTTACCCCACATGGCACATGTACTGCACGTAGCACACTTACCTCACAAAGCACAAGTACTGCACATAGAACACTTATCTCACAAAGCACACATACTGCACATAGAACACTTATCTCACATAGCACATGTACTGCACATAGAACACTTACCTCACATGGCACTTACCTCACATGGCACTTACCTCACATGGCACACGTACTGCACGTAGCACACTTGCCTCACAAAGCACACGTACTGCACATAGAACACTTATCTCACAAAGCACACATACTGCACATAGAACACTTCTCACATAGCACATGTACTGCACATAGAACACTTACCTCACATGGCACTTACCTCACATGGCACTTACCTCACATGGCACACGTACTGCACGTAGCACACTTGCCTCACAAAGCACACGTACTGCACATAGAACACTTATCTCACAAAGCACACATACTGCACATAGAACACTTATCTCACATAGCACATGTACTGCACATAGAACACTTATCTCACATGGCACTTACCTCACATGGCACACGTACTGCACGTAGCACTTACCTCACATGGCACTTACCTCACATGGCACACGTACTGCACGTAGCACTTACCTCACATGGCACTTACCTCACATGGCACATGTACTGCACGTAGCACTTACCTCACATGGCACTTACCTCACATGGCACTTACCTCACATGGCACTTACCCCACATGGCACATGTACTGCACGTAGCACACTTACCTCACAAAGCACAAGTACTGCACATAGAACACTTATCTCACAAAGCACACATACTGCACATAGAACACTTATCTCACATAGCACATGTACTGCACATAGAACACTTACCTCACATGGCACTTACCTCACATGGCACTTACCTCACATGGCACACGTACTGCACGTAGCACTTACCTCACATGGCACTTACCTCACATGGCACACGTACTGCACGTAGCACTTACCTCACATGGCACTTACCTCACATGGCACATGTACTGCACGTAGCACTTACCTCACATGGCACTTACCTCACATGGCACTTACCTCACATGGCACTTACCCCACATGGCACATGTACTGCACGTAGCACACTTACCTCACAAAGCACAAGTACTGCACATAGAACACTTATCTCACAAAGCACACATACTGCACATAGAACACTTATCTCACATAGCACATGTACTGCACATAGAACACTTACCTCACATGGCACTTACCTCACATGGCACTTACCTCACATGGCACACGTACTGCACGTAGCACACTTGCCTCACAAAGCACACGTACTGCACATAGAACACTTATCTCACAAAGCACACATACTGCACATAGAACACTTATCTCACATAGCACATGTACTGCACATAGAACACTTACCTCACATGGCACTTACCTCACATGGCACTTACCTCACATGGCACACGTACTGCACGTAGCACACTTGCCTCACAAAGCACACGTACTGCACATAGAACACTTATCTCACAAAGCACACATACTGCACATAGAACACTTCTCACATAGCACATGTACTGCACATAGAACACTTACCTCACATGGCACTTACCTCACATGGCACTTACCTCACATGGCACACGTACTGCACGTAGCACACTTGCCTCACAAAGCACACGTACTGCACATAGAACACTTATCTCACAAAGCACACATACTGCACATAGAACACTTCTCACATAGCACATGTACTGCACATAGAACACTTACCTCACATGGCACTTACCTCACATGGCACTTACCTCACATGGCACACGTACTGCACGTAGCACACTTGCCTCACAAAGCACACGTACTGCACATAGAACACTTATCTCACAAAGCACACATACTGCACATAGAACACTTATCTCACATAGCACATGTACTGCACATAGAACACTTATCTCACATGGCACTTACCTCACATGGCACACGTACTGCACGTAGCACTTACCTCACATGGCACTTACCTCACATGGCACACGTACTGCACGTAGCACTTACCTCACATGGCACTTACCTCACATGGCACATGTACTGCACGTAGCACTTACCTCACATGGCACTTACCTCACATGGCACTTACCTCACATGGCACTTACCCCACATGGCACATGTACTGCACGTAGCACACTTACCTCACAAAGCACAAGTACTGCACATAGAACACTTATCTCACAAAGCACACATACTGCACATAGAACACTTATCTCACATAGCACATGTACTGCACATAGAACACTTACCTCACATGGCACTTACCTCACATGGCACTTACCTCACATGGCACACGTACTGCACGTAGCACACTTGCCTCACAAAGCACACGTACTGCACATAGAACACTTATCTCACAAAGCACACATACTGCACATAGAACACTTATCTCACATAGCACATGTACTGCACATAGAACACTTACCTCACATGGCACTTACCTCACATGGCACTTACCTCACATGGCACACGTACTGCACGTAGCACACTTGCCTCACAAAGCACACGTACTGCACATAGAACACTTATCTCACAAAGCACACATACTGCACATAGAACACTTCTCACATAGCACATGTACTGCACATAGAACACTTACCTCACATGGCACTTACCTCACATGGCACTTACCTCACATGGCACACGTACTGCACGTAGCACACTTGCCTCACAAAGCACACGTACTGCACATAGAACACTTATCTCACAAAGCACACATACTGCACATAGAACACTTCTCACATAGCACATGTACTGCACATAGAACACTTACCTCACATGGCACTTACCTCACATGGCACTTACCTCACATGGCACACGTACTGCACGTAGCACACTTGCCTCACAAAGCACACGTACTGCACATAGAACACTTATCTCACAAAGCACACATACTGCACATAGAACACTTATCTCACATAGCACATGTACTGCACATAGAACACTTATCTCACATGGCACTTACCTCACATGGCACACGTACTGCACGTAGCACTTACCTCACATGGCACTTACCTCACATGGCACACGTACTGCACGTAGCACTTACCTCACATGGCACTTACCTCACATGGCACATGTACTGCACGTAGCACTTACCTCACATGGCACTTACCTCACATGGCACTTACCTCACATGGCACTTACCCCACATGGCACATGTACTGCACGTAGCACACTTACCTCACAAAGCACAAGTACTGCACATAGAACACTTATCTCACAAAGCACACATACTGCACATAGAACACTTATCTCACATAGCACATGTACTGCACATAGAACACTTACCTCACATGGCACTTACCTCACATGGCACTTACCTCACATGGCACACGTACTGCACGTAGCACACTTGCCTCACAAAGCACACGTACTGCACATAGAACACTTATCTCACAAAGCACACATACTGCACATAGAACACTTATCTCACATAGCACATGTACTGCACATAGAACACTTACCTCACATGGCACTTACCTCACATGGCACTTACCCCACATGGCACATGTACTGCACGTAGCACACTTACCTCACAAAGCACAAGTACTGCACATAGAACACTTATCTCACAAAGCACACATACTGCACATAGAACACTTATCTCACATAGCACATGTACTGCACATAGAACACTTACCTCACATGGCACTTACCTCACATGGCACTTACCTCACATGGCACACGTACTGCACGTAGCACACTTGCCTCACAAAGCACACGTACTGCACATAGAACACTTATCTCACAAAGCACACATACTGCACATAGAACACTTCTCACATAGCACATGTACTGCACATAGAACACTTACCTCACATGGCACTTACCTCACATGGCACTTACCTCACATGGCACACGTACTGCACGTAGCACACTTGCCTCACAAAGCACACGTACTGCACATAGAACACTTATCTCACAAAGCACACATACTGCACATAGAACACTTATCTCACATAGCACATGTACTGCACATAGAACACTTATCTCACATGGCACTTACCTCACATGGCACACGTACTGCACGTAGCACTTACCTCACATGGCACTTACCTCACATGGCACACGTACTGCACGTAGCACTTACCTCACATGGCACTTACCTCACATGGCACATGTACTGCACGTAGCACTTACCTCACATGGCACTTACCTCACATGGCACTTACCCCACATGGCACATGTACTGCACATAGAACACTTACCTCACATGGCACTTACCTCACATGGCACTTACCTCACATGGCACTTACCTCACATGGCACATGTACTGCACGTAGCACTTACCTCACATGGCACTTACCTCACATGGCACACGTACTGCACGTAGCACTTACCTCACATGGCACTTACCTCACATGGCACACGTACTGCACGTAGCACTTACCTCACATGGCACTTACCTCACATGGCACTTACCTCACATGGCACTTACCCCACATGGCACATGTACTGCACGTAGCACACTTACCTCACAAAGCACAAGTACTGCACATAGAACACTTATCTCACAAAGCACACATACTGCACATAGAACACTTATCTCACATAGCACATGTACTGCACATAGAACACTTATCTCACATGGCACTTACCTCACATGGCACACGTACTGCACGTAGCACTTACCTCACATGGCACTTACCTCACATGGCACTTACCTCACATGGCACTTACCCCACATGGCACATGTACTGCACGTAGCACACTTACCTCACAAAGCACAAGTACTGCACATAGAACACTTATCTCACAAAGCACACATACTGCACATAGAACACTTATCTCACATAGCACATGTACTGCACATAGAACACTTACCTCACATGGCACTTACCTCACATGGCACTTACCTCACATGGCACACGTACTGCACGTAGCACACTTGCCTCACAAAGCACACGTACTGCACATAGAACACTTATCTCACAAAGCACACATACTGCACATAGAACACTTATCTCACATAGCACATGTACTGCACATAGAACACTTACCTCACATGGCACTTACCTCACATGGCACTTACCCCACATGGCACATGTACTGCACGTAGCACACTTACCTCACAAAGCACAAGTACTGCACATAGAACACTTATCTCACAAAGCACACATACTGCACATAGAACACTTATCTCACATAGCACATGTACTGCACATAGAACACTTACCTCACATGGCACTTACCTCACATGGCACTTACCTCACATGGCACACGTACTGCACGTAGCACACTTGCCTCACAAAGCACACGTACTGCACATAGAACACTTATCTCACAAAGCACACATACTGCACATAGAACACTTCTCACATAGCACATGTACTGCACATAGAACACTTACCTCACATGGCACTTACCTCACATGGCACTTACCTCACATGGCACACGTACTGCACGTAGCACACTTGCCTCACAAAGCACACGTACTGCACATAGAACACTTATCTCACAAAGCACACATACTGCACATAGAACACTTATCTCACATAGCACATGTACTGCACATAGAACACTTATCTCACATGGCACTTACCTCACATGGCACACGTACTGCACGTAGCACTTACCTCACATGGCACTTACCTCACATGGCACACGTACTGCACGTAGCACTTACCTCACATGGCACTTACCTCACATGGCACATGTACTGCACGTAGCACTTACCTCACATGGCACTTACCTCACATGGCACTTACCCCACATGGCACATGTACTGCACATAGAACACTTACCTCACATGGCACTTACCTCACATGGCACTTACCTCACATGGCACTTACCTCACATGGCACATGTACTGCACGTAGCACTTACCTCACATGGCACTTACCTCACATGGCACTTACCTCACATGGCACTTACCCCACATGGCACATGTACTGCACGTAGCACACTTACCTCACAAAGCACAAGTACTGCACATAGAACACTTATCTCACAAAGCACACATACTGCACATAGAACACTTATCTCACATAGCACATGTACTGCACATAGAACACTTACCTCACATGGCACTTACCTCACATGGCACTTACCTCACATGGCACACGTACTGCACGTAGCACACTTGCCTCACAAAGCACACGTACTGCACATAGAACACTTATCTCACAAAGCACACATACTGCACATAGAACACTTATCTCACATAGCACATGTACTGCACATAGAACACTTACCTCACATGGCACTTACCTCACATGGCACTTACCTCACATGGCACACGTACTGCACGTAGCACACTTGCCTCACAAAGCACACGTACTGCACATAGAACACTTATCTCACAAAGCACACATACTGCACATAGAACACTTCTCACATAGCACATGTACTGCACATAGAACACTTACCTCACATGGCACTTACCTCACATGGCACTTACCTCACATGGCACACGTACTGCACGTAGCACACTTGCCTCACAAAGCACACGTACTGCACATAGAACACTTATCTCACAAAGCACACATACTGCACATAGAACACTTATCTCACATAGCACATGTACTGCACATAGAACACTTATCTCACATGGCACTTACCTCACATGGCACACGTACTGCACGTAGCACTTACCTCACATGGCACTTACCTCACATGGCACACGTACTGCACGTAGCACTTACCTCACATGGCACTTACCTCACATGGCACATGTACTGCACGTAGCACTTACCTCACATGGCACTTACCTCACATGGCACTTACCTCACATGGCACTTACCCCACATGGCACATGTACTGCACGTAGCACACTTACCTCACAAAGCACAAGTACTGCACATAGAACACTTATCTCACAAAGCACACATACTGCACATAGAACACTTATCTCACATAGCACATGTACTGCACATAGAACACTTACCTCACATGGCACTTACCTCACATGGCACTTACCTCACATGGCACACGTACTGCACGTAGCACACTTGCCTCACAAAGCACACGTACTGCACATAGAACACTTATCTCACAAAGCACACATACTGCACATAGAACACTTATCTCACATAGCACATGTACTGCACATAGAACACTTACCTCACATGGCACTTACCTCACATGGCACTTACCTCACATGGCACACGTACTGCACGTAGCACACTTGCCTCACAAAGCACACGTACTGCACATAGAACACTTATCTCACAAAGCACACATACTGCACATAGAACACTTATCTCACGTAGCACATGTACTGCACATAGAACACTTACCTCACATGGCACTTACCTCACATGGCACTTACCTCACATGGCACACGTACTGCACGTAGCACACTTGCCTCACAAAGCACACGTACTGCACATAGAACACTTATCTCACAAAGCACACATACTGCACATAGAACACTTCTCACATAGCACATGTACTGCACATAGAACACTTACCTCACATGGCACTTACCTCACATGGCACTTACCTCACATGGCACACGTACTGCACGTAGCACACTTGCCTCACAAAGCACACGTACTGCACATAGAACACCTATCTCACAAAGCACACATACTGCACATAGAACACTTATCTCACATAGCACATGTACTGCACATAGAACACTTATCTCACATGGCACTTACCTCACATGGCACACGTACTGCACGTAGCACTTACCTCACATGGCACTTACCTCACATGGCACATGTACTGCACGTAGCACTTACCTCACATGGCACTTACCTCACATGGCACTTACCTCACATGGCACTTACCCCACATGGCACATGTACTGCACGTAGCACACTTACCTCACAAAGCACAAGTACTGCACATAGAACACTTATCTCACAAAGCACACATACTGCACATAGAACACTTATCTCACATAGCACATGTACTGCACATAGAACACTTACCTCACATGGCACTTACCTCACATGGCACTTACCTCACATGGCACACGTACTGCACGTAGCACACTTGCCTCACAAAGCACACGTACTGCACATAGAACACTTATCTCACAAAGCACACATACTGCACATAGAACACTTATCTCACATAGCACATGTACTGCACATAGAACACTTACCTCACATGGCACTTACCTCACATGGCACTTACCTCACATGGCACACGTACTGCACGTAGCACACTTGCCTCACAAAGCACACGTACTGCACATAGAACACTTATCTCACAAAGCACACATACTGCACATAGAACACTTCTCACATAGCACATGTACTGCACATAGAACACTTACCTCACATGGCACTTACCTCACATGGCACTTACCTCACATGGCACACGTACTGCACGTAGCACACTTGCCTCACAAAGCACACGTACTGCACATAGAACACTTATCTCACAAAGCACACATACTGCACATAGAACACTTATCTCACATAGCACATGTACTGCACATAGAACACTTACCTCACATGGCACTTACCTCACATGGCACTTACCTCACATGGCACACGTACTGCACGTAGCACACTTGCCTCACAAAGCACACGTACTGCACATAGAACACTTATCTCACAAAGCACACATACTGCACATAGAACACTTATCTCACATAGCACATGTACTGCACATAGAACACTTACCTCACATGGCACTTACCTCACATGGCACTTACCTCACATGGCACACGTACTGCACGTAGCACACTTGCCTCACAAAGCACACGTACTGCACATAGAACACTTATCTCACAAAGCACACATACTGCACATAGAACACTTATCTCACATAGCACATGTACTGCACATAGAACACTTACCTCACATGGCACTTACCTCACATGGCACTTACCTCACATGGCACACGTACTGCACGTAGCACACTTGCCTCACAAAGCACACGTACTGCACATAGAACACTTATCTCACAAAGCACACATACTGCACATAGAACACTTATCTCACATAGCACATGTACTGCACATAGAACACTTATCTCACATGGCACTTACCTCACATGGCACACGTACTGCACGTAGCACTTACCTCACATGGCACTTACCTCACATGGCACACGTACTGCACGTAGCACTTACCTCACATGGCACTTACCTCACATGGCACATGTACTGCACGTAGCACTTACCTCACATGGCACTTACCTCACATGGCACTTACCTCACATGGCACTTACCCCACATGGCACATGTACTGCACGTAGCACACTTACCTCACAAAGCACAAGTACTGCACATAGAACACTTATCTCACAAAGCACACATACTGCACATAGAACACTTATCTCACATAGCACATGTACTGCACATAGAACACTTACCTCACATGGCACTTACCTCACATGGCACTTACCTCACATGGCACACGTACTGCACGTAGCACACTTGCCTCACAAAGCACACGTACTGCACATAGAACACTTATCTCACATAGCACATGTACTGCACATAGAACACTTACCTCACATGGCACTTACCTCACATGGCACTTACCTCACATGGCACACGTACTGCACGTAGCACACTTGCCTCACAAAGCACACGTACTGCACATAGAACACTTATCTCACAAAGCACACATACTGCACATAGAACACTTATCTCACATAGCACATGTACTGCACATAGAACACTTATCTCACATGGCACTTACCTCACATGGCACACGTACTGCACGTAGCACTTACCTCACATGGCACTTACCTCACATGGCACACGTACTGCACGTAGCACTTACCTCACATGGCACTTACCTCACATGGCACATGTACTGCACGTAGCACTTACCTCACATGGCACTTACCTCACATGGCACTTACCTCACATGGCACTTACCCCACATGGCACATGTACTGCACATAGAACACTTACCTCACATGGCACTTACCTCACATGGCACTTACCTCACATGGCACTTACCTCACATGGCACATGTACTGCACGTAGCACTTACCTCACATGGCACTTACCTCACATGGCACTTACCTCACATGGCACTTACCCCACATGGCACATGTACTGCACGTAGCACACTTACCTCACAAAGCACAAGTACTGCACATAGAACACTTATCTCACAAAGCACACATACTGCACATAGAACACTTATCTCACATAGCACATGTACTGCACATAGAACACTTACCTCACATGGCACTTACCTCACATGGCACTTACCTCACATGGCACACGTACTGCACGTAGCACACTTGCCTCACAAAGCACACGTACTGCACATAGAACACTTATCTCACAAAGCACACATACTGCACATAGAACACTTATCTCACATAGCACATGTACTGCACATAGAACACTTACCTCACATGGCACTTACCTCACATGGCACTTACCTCACATGGCACACGTACTGCACGTAGCACACTTGCCTCACAAAGCACACGTACTGCACATAGAACACTTATCTCACAAAGCACACATACTGCACATAGAACACTTCTCACATAGCACATGTACTGCACATAGAACACTTACCTCACATGGCACTTACCTCACATGGCACTTACCTCACATGGCACACGTACTGCACGTAGCACACTTGCCTCACAAAGCACACGTACTGCACATAGAACACTTATCTCACAAAGCACACATACTGCACATAGAACACTTATCTCACATAGCACATGTACTGCACATAGAACACTTACCTCACATGGCACTTACCTCACATGGCACACGTACTGCACGTAGCACACTTGCCTCACAAAGCACACGTACTGCACATAGAACACTTATCTCACAAAGCACACATACTGCACATAGAACACTTATCTCACATAGCACATGTACTGCACATAGAACACTTACCTCACATGGCACTTACCTCACATGGCACACGTACTGCACGTAGCACTTACCTCACATGGCACTTACCTCACATGGCACACGTACTGCACGTAGCACTTACCTCACATGGCACTTACCTCACATGGCACATGTACTGCACGTAGCACACTTGCCTCACAAAGCACACGTACTGCACATAGAACACTTATCTCACAAAGCACACATACTGCACATAGAACACTTATCTCACATGGCACTTACCTCACATGGCACACGTACTGCACGTAGCACTTACCTCACATGGCACTTACCTCACATGGCACACGTACTGCACGTAGCACTTACCTCACATGGCACTTACCTCACATGGCACATGTACTGCACGTAGCACTTACCTCACATGGCACTTACCTCACATGGCACTTACCTCACATGGCACTTACCCCACATGGCACATGTACTGCACGTAGCACACTTACCTCACAAAGCACAAGTACTGCACATAGAACACTTATCTCACAAAGCACACATACTGCACATAGAACACTTATCTCACATAGCACATGTACTGCACATAGAACACTTACCTCACATGGCACTTACCTCACATGGCACTTACCTCACATGGCACACGTACTGCACGTAGCACACTTGCCTCACAAAGCACACGTACTGCACATAGAACACTTATCTCACATAGCACATGTACTGCACATAGAACACTTACCTCACATGGCACTTACCTCACATGGCACTTACCTCACATGGCACACGTACTGCACGTAGCACACTTGCCTCACAAAGCACACGTACTGCACATAGAACACTTATCTCACAAAGCACACATACTGCACATAGAACACTTATCTCACATAGCACATGTACTGCACATAGAACACTTATCTCACATGGCACTTACCTCACATGGCACTTACCTCACATGGCACTTACCTCACATGGCACACGTACTGCACGTAGCACACTTGCCTCACAAAGCACACGTACTGCACATAGAACACTTATCTCACAAAGCACACATACTGCACATAGAACACTTCTCACATAGCACATGTACTGCACATAGAACACTTACCTCACATGGCACTTACCTCACATGGCACTTACCTCACATGGCACACGTACTGCACGTAGCACACTTGCCTCACAAAGCACACGTACTGCACATAGAACACTTATCTCACAAAGCACACATACTGCACATAGAACACTTATCTCACATAGCACATGTACTGCACATAGAACACTTATCTCACATGGCACTTACCTCACATGGCACACGTACTGCACGTAGCACTTACCTCACATGGCACTTACCTCACATGGCACACGTACTGCACGTAGCACTTACCTCACATGGCACTTACCTCACATGGCACATGTACTGCACGTAGCACTTACCTCACATGGCACTTACCTCACATGGCACTTACCTCACATGGCACTTACCCCACATGGCACATGTACTGCACATAGAACACTTACCTCACATGGCACTTACCTCACATGGCACTTACCTCACATGGCACATGTACTGCACGTAGCACTTACCTCACATGGCACTTACCTCACATGGCACTTACCTCACATGGCACTTACCCCACATGGCACATGTACTGCACGTAGCACACTTACCTCACAAAGCACAAGTACTGCACATAGAACACTTATCTCACAAAGCACACATACTGCACATAGAACACTTATCTCACATAGCACATGTACTGCACATAGAACACTTACCTCACATGGCACTTACCTCACATGGCACTTACCTCACATGGCACACGTACTGCACGTAGCACACTTGCCTCACAAAGCACACGTACTGCACATAGAACACTTATCTCACAAAGCACACATACTGCACATAGAACACTTCTCACATAGCACATGTACTGCACATAGAACACTTACCTCACATGGCACTTACCTCACATGGCACTTACCTCACATGGCACTTACCCCACATGGCACATGTACTGCACGTAGCACACTTACCTCACAAAGCACAAGTACTGCACATAGAACACTTATCTCACAAAGCACACATACTGCACATAGAACACTTATCTCACATAGCACATGTACTGCACATAGAACACTTACCTCACATGGCACTTACCTCACATGGCACTTACCTCACATGGCACACGTACTGCACGTAGCACACTTGCCTCACAAAGCACACGTACTGCACATAGAACACTTATCTCACAAAGCACACATACTGCACATAGAACACTTATCTCACATAGCACATGTACTGCACATAGAACACTTACCTCACATGGCACTTACCTCACATGGCACTTACCTCACATGGCACACGTACTGCACGTAGCACACTTGCCTCACAAAGCACACGTACTGCACATAGAACACTTATCTCACAAAGCACACATACTGCACATAGAACACTTCTCACATAGCACATGTACTGCACATAGAACACTTACCTCACATGGCACTTACCTCACATGGCACTTACCTCACATGGCACACGTACTGCACGTAGCACACTTGCCTCACAAAGCACACGTACTGCACATAGAACACTTATCTCACAAAGCACACATACTGCACATAGAACACTTATCTCACATAGCACATGTACTGCACATAGAACACTTATCTCACATGGCACTTACCTCACATGGCACACGTACTGCACGTAGCACTTACCTCACATGGCACTTACCTCACATGGCACACGTACTGCACGTAGCACTTACCTCACATGGCACTTACCTCACATGGCACATGTACTGCACGTAGCACTTACCTCACATGGCACTTACCTCACATGGCACTTACCTCACATGGCACTTACCCCACATGGCACATGTACTGCACGTAGCACACTTACCTCACAAAGCACAAGTACTGCACATAGAACACTTATCTCACAAAGCACACATACTGCACATAGAACACTTCTCACATAGCACATGTACTGCACATAGAACACTTACCTCACATGGCACTTACCTCACATGGCACTTACCTCACATGGCACACGTACTGCACGTAGCACACTTGCCTCACAAAGCACACGTACTGCACATAGAACACTTATCTCACAAAGCACACATACTGCACATAGAACACTTATCTCACATAGCACATGTACTGCACATAGAACACTTACCTCACATGGCACTTACCTCACATGGCACTTACCTCACATGGCACACGTACTGCACGTAGCACACTTGCCTCACAAAGCACACGTACTGCACATAGAACACTTATCTCACAAAGCACACATACTGCACATAGAACACTTATCTCACATAGCACATGTACTGCACATAGAACACTTATCTCACATGGCACTTACCTCACATGGCACACGTACTGCACGTAGCACTTACCTCACATGGCACTTACCTCACATGGCACACGTACTGCACGTAGCACTTACCTCACATGGCACTTACCTCACATGGCACATGTACTGCACGTAGCACTTACCTCACATGGCACTTACCTCACATGGCACTTACCTCACATGGCACTTACCCCACATGGCACATGTACTGCACGTAGCACACTTACCTCACAAAGCACAAGTACTGCACATAGAACACTTATCTCACAAAGCACACATACTGCACATAGAACACTTATCTCACATAGCACATGTACTGCACATAGAACACTTACCTCACATGGCACTTACCTCACATGGCACTTACCTCACATGGCACACGTACTGCACGTAGCACACTTGCCTCACAAAGCACACGTACTGCACATAGAACACTTATCTCACATAGCACATGTACTGCACATAGAACACTTACCTCACATGGCACTTACCTCACATGGCACTTACCTCACATGGCACACGTACTGCACGTAGCACACTTGCCTCACAAAGCACACGTACTGCACATAGAACACTTATCTCACAAAGCACACATACTGCACATAGAACACTTATCTCACATAGCACATGTACTGCACATAGAACACTTACCTCACATGGCACTTACCTCACATGGCACACGTACTGCACGTAGCACACTTGCCTCACAAAGCACACGTACTGCACATAGAACACTTATCTCACAAAGCACACATACTGCACATAGAACACTTATCTCACATAGCACATGTACTGCACATAGAACACTTACCTCACATGGCACTTACCTCACATGGCACACGTACTGCACGTAGCACTTACCTCACATGGCACTTACCTCACATGGCACACGTACTGCACGTAGCACTTACCTCACATGGCACTTACCTCACATGGCACATGTACTGCACGTAGCACACTTGCCTCACAAAGCACACGTACTGCACATAGAACACTTATCTCACAAAGCACACATACTGCACATAGAACACTTATCTCACATGGCACTTACCTCACATGGCACACGTACTGCACGTAGCACTTACCTCACATGGCACTTACCTCACATGGCACACGTACTGCACGTAGCACTTACCTCACATGGCACTTACCTCACATGGCACATGTACTGCACGTAGCACTTACCTCACATGGCACTTACCTCACATGGCACTTACCTCACATGGCACTTACCCCACATGGCACATGTACTGCACGTAGCACACTTACCTCACAAAGCACAAGTACTGCACATAGAACACTTATCTCACAAAGCACACATACTGCACATAGAACACTTCTCACATAGCACATGTACTGCACATAGAACACTTACCTCACATGGCACTTACCTCACATGGCACTTACCTCACATGGCACACGTACTGCACGTAGCACACTTGCCTCACAAAGCACACGTACTGCACATAGAACACTTATCTCACAAAGCACACATACTGCACATAGAACACTTATCTCACATAGCACATGTACTGCACATAGAACACTTACCTCACATGGCACTTACCTCACATGGCACTTACCTCACATGGCACACGTACTGCACGTAGCACACTTGCCTCACAAAGCACACGTACTGCACATAGAACACTTATCTCACAAAGCACACATACTGCACATAGAACACTTATCTCACATAGCACATGTACTGCACATAGAACACTTATCTCACATGGCACTTACCTCACATGGCACACGTACTGCACGTAGCACTTACCTCACATGGCACTTACCTCACATGGCACACGTACTGCACGTAGCACTTACCTCACATGGCACTTACCTCACATGGCACATGTACTGCACGTAGCACTTACCTCACATGGCACTTACCTCACATGGCACTTACCTCACATGGCACTTACCCCACATGGCACATGTACTGCACGTAGCACACTTACCTCACAAAGCACAAGTACTGCACATAGAACACTTATCTCACAAAGCACACATACTGCACATAGAACACTTATCTCACATAGCACATGTACTGCACATAGAACACTTACCTCACATGGCACTTACCTCACATGGCACTTACCTCACATGGCACACGTACTGCACGTAGCACACTTGCCTCACAAAGCACACGTACTGCACATAGAACACTTATCTCACATAGCACATGTACTGCACATAGAACACTTACCTCACATGGCACTTACCTCACATGGCACTTACCTCACATGGCACACGTACTGCACGTAGCACACTTGCCTCACAAAGCACACGTACTGCACATAGAACACTTATCTCACAAAGCACACATACTGCACATAGAACACTTATCTCACATAGCACATGTACTGCACATAGAACACTTACCTCACATGGCACTTACCTCACATGGCACACGTACTGCACGTAGCACACTTGCCTCACAAAGCACACGTACTGCACATAGAACACTTATCTCACAAAGCACACATACTGCACATAGAACACTTATCTCACATAGCACATGTACTGCACATAGAACACTTACCTCACATGGCACTTACCTCACATGGCACACGTACTGCACGTAGCACTTACCTCACATGGCACTTACCTCACATGGCACACGTACTGCACGTAGCACTTACCTCACATGGCACTTACCTCACATGGCACATGTACTGCACGTAGCACACTTGCCTCACAAAGCACACGTACTGCACATAGAACACTTATCTCACAAAGCACACATACTGCACATAGAACACTTATCTCACATGGCACTTACCTCACATGGCACACGTACTGCACGTAGCACTTACCTCACATGGCACTTACCTCACATGGCACACGTACTGCACGTAGCACTTACCTCACATGGCACTTACCTCACATGGCACATGTACTGCACGTAGCACTTACCTCACATGGCACTTACCTCACATGGCACTTACCTCACATGGCACTTACCCCACATGGCACATGTACTGCACGTAGCACACTTACCTCACAAAGCACAAGTACTGCACATAGAACACTTATCTCACAAAGCACACATACTGCACATAGAACACTTATCTCACATAGCACATGTACTGCACATAGAACACTTACCTCACATGGCACTTACCTCACATGGCACTTACCTCACATGGCACACGTACTGCACGTAGCACACTTGCCTCACAAAGCACACGTACTGCACATAGAACACTTATCTCACATAGCACATGTACTGCACATAGAACACTTACCTCACATGGCACTTACCTCACATGGCACTTACCTCACATGGCACACGTACTGCACGTAGCACACTTGCCTCACAAAGCACACGTACTGCACATAGAACACTTATCTCACAAAGCACACATACTGCACATAGAACACTTATCTCACATAGCACATGTACTGCACATAGAACACTTATCTCACATGGCACTTACCTCACATGGCACTTACCTCACATGGCACTTACCTCACATGGCACACGTACTGCACGTAGCACACTTGCCTCACAAAGCACACGTACTGCACATAGAACACTTATCTCACAAAGCACACATACTGCACATAGAACACTTCTCACATAGCACATGTACTGCACATAGAACACTTACCTCACATGGCACTTACCTCACATGGCACTTACCTCACATGGCACACGTACTGCACGTAGCACACTTGCCTCACAAAGCACACGTACTGCACATAGAACACTTATCTCACAAAGCACACATACTGCACATAGAACACTTATCTCACATAGCACATGTACTGCACATAGAACACTTATCTCACATGGCACTTACCTCACATGGCACACGTACTGCACGTAGCACTTACCTCACATGGCACTTACCTCACATGGCACACGTACTGCACGTAGCACTTACCTCACATGGCACTTACCTCACATGGCACATGTACTGCACGTAGCACTTACCTCACATGGCACTTACCTCACATGGCACTTACCTCACATGGCACTTACCCCACATGGCACATGTACTGCACATAGAACACTTACCTCACATGGCACTTACCTCACATGGCACTTACCTCACATGGCACATGTACTGCACGTAGCACTTACCTCACATGGCACTTACCTCACATGGCACTTACCTCACATGGCACTTACCCCACATGGCACATGTACTGCACGTAGCACACTTACCTCACAAAGCACAAGTACTGCACATAGAACACTTATCTCACAAAGCACACATACTGCACATAGAACACTTATCTCACATAGCACATGTACTGCACATAGAACACTTACCTCACATGGCACTTACCTCACATGGCACTTACCTCACATGGCACACGTACTGCACGTAGCACACTTGCCTCACAAAGCACACGTACTGCACATAGAACACTTATCTCACAAAGCACACATACTGCACATAGAACACTTCTCACATAGCACATGTACTGCACATAGAACACTTACCTCACATGGCACTTACCTCACATGGCACTTACCTCACATGGCACACGTACTGCACGTAGCACACTTGCCTCACAAAGCACACGTACTGCACATAGAACACTTATCTCACAAAGCACACATACTGCACATAGAACACTTATCTCACATAGCACATGTACTGCACATAGAACACTTACCTCACATGGCACTTACCTCACATGGCACACGTACTGCACGTAGCACACTTGCCTCACAAAGCACACGTACTGCACATAGAACACTTATCTCACAAAGCACACATACTGCACATAGAACACTTATCTCACATAGCACATGTACTGCACATAGAACACTTACCTCACATGGCACTTACCTCACATGGCACACGTACTGCACGTAGCACTTACCTCACATGGCACTTACCTCACATGGCACACGTACTGCACGTAGCACTTACCTCACATGGCACTTACCTCACATGGCACATGTACTGCACGTAGCACACTTGCCTCACAAAGCACACGTACTGCACATAGAACACTTATCTCACAAAGCACACATACTGCACATAGAACACTTATCTCACATAGCACATGTACTGCACATAGAACACTTATCTCACATGGCACTTACCTCACATGGCACACGTACTGCACGTAGCACTTACCTCACATGGCACTTACCTCACATGGCACACGTACTGCACGTAGCACTTACCTCACATGGCACTTACCTCACATGGCACATGTACTGCACGTAGCACTTACCTCACATGGCACTTACCTCACATGGCACTTACCTCACATGGCACTTACCCCACATGGCACATGTACTGCACGTAGCACACTTACCTCACAAAGCACAAGTACTGCACATAGAACACTTATCTCACAAAGCACACATACTGCACATAGAACACTTATCTCACATAGCACATGTACTGCACATAGAACACTTACCTCACATGGCACTTACCTCACATGGCACTTACCTCACATGGCACACGTACTGCACGTAGCACACTTGCCTCACAAAGCACACGTACTGCACATAGAACACTTATCTCACAAAGCACACATACTGCACATAGAACACTTATCTCACATAGCACATGTACTGCACATAGAACACTTACCTCACATGGCACTTACCTCACATGGCACTTACCTCACATGGCACACGTACTGCACGTAGCACACTTGCCTCACAAAGCACACGTACTGCACATAGAACACTTATCTCACAAAGCACACATACTGCACATAGAACACTTCTCACATAGCACATGTACTGCACATAGAACACTTACCTCACATGGCACTTACCTCACATGGCACTTACCTCACATGGCACACGTACTGCACGTAGCACACTTGCCTCACAAAGCACACGTACTGCACATAGAACACTTATCTCACAAAGCACACATACTGCACATAGAACACTTATCTCACATAGCACATGTACTGCACATAGAACACTTATCTCACATGGCACTTACCTCACATGGCACACGTACTGCACGTAGCACTTACCTCACATGGCACTTACCTCACATGGCACACGTACTGCACGTAGCACTTACCTCACATGGCACTTACCTCACATGGCACATGTACTGCACGTAGCACTTACCTCACATGGCACTTACCTCACATGGCACTTACCTCACATGGCACTTACCCCACATGGCACATGTACTGCACGTAGCACACTTACCTCACAAAGCACAAGTACTGCACATAGAACACTTATCTCACAAAGCACACATACTGCACATAGAACACTTCTCACATAGCACATGTACTGCACATAGAACACTTACCTCACATGGCACTTACCTCACATGGCACTTACCTCACATGGCACACGTACTGCACGTAGCACACTTGCCTCACAAAGCACACGTACTGCACATAGAACACTTATCTCACAAAGCACACATACTGCACATAGAACACTTATCTCACATAGCACATGTACTGCACATAGAACACTTACCTCACATGGCACTTACCTCACATGGCACTTACCTCACATGGCACACGTACTGCACGTAGCACACTTGCCTCACAAAGCACACGTACTGCACATAGAACACTTATCTCACAAAGCACACATACTGCACATAGAACACTTATCTCACATAGCACATGTACTGCACATAGAACACTTATCTCACATGGCACTTACCTCACATGGCACACGTACTGCACGTAGCACTTACCTCACATGGCACTTACCTCACATGGCACACGTACTGCACGTAGCACTTACCTCACATGGCACTTACCTCACATGGCACATGTACTGCACGTAGCACTTACCTCACATGGCACTTACCTCACATGGCACTTACCTCACATGGCACTTACCCCACATGGCACATGTACTGCACGTAGCACACTTACCTCACAAAGCACAAGTACTGCACATAGAACACTTATCTCACAAAGCACACATACTGCACATAGAACACTTATCTCACATAGCACATGTACTGCACATAGAACACTTACCTCACATGGCACTTACCTCACATGGCACTTACCTCACATGGCACACGTACTGCACGTAGCACTTACCTCACATGGCACTTACCTCACATGGCACACGTACTGCACGTAGCACTTACCTCACATGGCACTTACCTCACATGGCACATGTACTGCACGTAGCACACTTGCCTCACAAAGCACACGTACTGCACATAGAACACTTATCTCACAAAGCACACATACTGCACATAGAACACTTATCTCACATGGCACTTACCTCACATGGCACACGTACTGCACGTAGCACTTACCTCACATGGCACTTACCTCACATGGCACACGTACTGCACGTAGCACTTACCTCACATGGCACTTACCTCACATGGCACATGTACTGCACGTAGCACTTACCTCACATGGCACTTACCTCACATGGCACTTACCTCACATGGCACTTACCCCACATGGCACATGTACTGCACGTAGCACACTTACCTCACAAAGCACAAGTACTGCACATAGAACACTTATCTCACAAAGCACACATACTGCACATAGAACACTTATCTCACATAGCACATGTACTGCACATAGAACACTTACCTCACATGGCACTTACCTCACATGGCACTTACCTCACATGGCACACGTACTGCACGTAGCACACTTGCCTCACAAAGCACACGTACTGCACATAGAACACTTATCTCACATAGCACATGTACTGCACATAGAACACTTACCTCACATGGCACTTACCTCACATGGCACTTACCTCACATGGCACACGTACTGCACGTAGCACACTTGCCTCACAAAGCACACGTACTGCACATAGAACACTTATCTCACAAAGCACACATACTGCACATAGAACACTTATCTCACATAGCACATGTACTGCACATAGAACACTTATCTCACATGGCACTTACCTCACATGGCACTTACCTCACATGGCACTTACCTCACATGGCACACGTACTGCACGTAGCACACTTGCCTCACAAAGCACACGTACTGCACATAGAACACTTATCTCACAAAGCACACATACTGCACATAGAACACTTCTCACATAGCACATGTACTGCACATAGAACACTTACCTCACATGGCACTTACCTCACATGGCACTTACCTCACATGGCACACGTACTGCACGTAGCACACTTGCCTCACAAAGCACACGTACTGCACATAGAACACTTATCTCACAAAGCACACATACTGCACATAGAACACTTATCTCACATAGCACATGTACTGCACATAGAACACTTATCTCACATGGCACTTACCTCACATGGCACACGTACTGCACGTAGCACTTACCTCACATGGCACTTACCTCACATGGCACACGTACTGCACGTAGCACTTACCTCACATGGCACTTACCTCACATGGCACATGTACTGCACGTAGCACTTACCTCACATGGCACTTACCTCACATGGCACTTACCTCACATGGCACTTACCCCACATGGCACATGTACTGCACATAGAACACTTACCTCACATGGCACTTACCTCACATGGCACTTACCTCACATGGCACATGTACTGCACGTAGCACTTACCTCACATGGCACTTACCTCACATGGCACTTACCTCACATGGCACTTACCCCACATGGCACATGTACTGCACGTAGCACACTTACCTCACAAAGCACAAGTACTGCACATAGAACACTTATCTCACAAAGCACACATACTGCACATAGAACACTTATCTCACATAGCACATGTACTGCACATAGAACACTTACCTCACATGGCACTTACCTCACATGGCACTTACCTCACATGGCACACGTACTGCACGTAGCACACTTGCCTCACAAAGCACACGTACTGCACATAGAACACTTATCTCACAAAGCACACATACTGCACATAGAACACTTCTCACATAGCACATGTACTGCACATAGAACACTTACCTCACATGGCACTTACCTCACATGGCACTTACCTCACATGGCACACGTACTGCACGTAGCACACTTGCCTCACAAAGCACACGTACTGCACATAGAACACTTATCTCACAAAGCACACATACTGCACATAGAACACTTATCTCACATAGCACATGTACTGCACATAGAACACTTACCTCACATGGCACTTACCTCACATGGCACACGTACTGCACGTAGCACACTTGCCTCACAAAGCACACGTACTGCACATAGAACACTTATCTCACAAAGCACACATACTGCACATAGAACACTTATCTCACATAGCACATGTACTGCACATAGAACACTTACCTCACATGGCACTTACCTCACATGGCACACGTACTGCACGTAGCACTTACCTCACATGGCACTTACCTCACATGGCACACGTACTGCACGTAGCACTTACCTCACATGGCACTTACCTCACATGGCACATGTACTGCACGTAGCACACTTGCCTCACAAAGCACACGTACTGCACATAGAACACTTATCTCACAAAGCACACATACTGCACATAGAACACTTATCTCACATAGCACATGTACTGCACATAGAACACTTATCTCACATGGCACTTACCTCACATGGCACACGTACTGCACGTAGCACTTACCTCACATGGCACTTACCTCACATGGCACACGTACTGCACGTAGCACTTACCTCACATGGCACTTACCTCACATGGCACATGTACTGCACGTAGCACTTACCTCACATGGCACTTACCTCACATGGCACTTACCTCACATGGCACTTACCCCACATGGCACATGTACTGCACGTAGCACACTTACCTCACAAAGCACAAGTACTGCACATAGAACACTTATCTCACAAAGCACACATACTGCACATAGAACACTTATCTCACATAGCACATGTACTGCACATAGAACACTTACCTCACATGGCACTTACCTCACATGGCACTTACCTCACATGGCACACGTACTGCACGTAGCACACTTGCCTCACAAAGCACACGTACTGCACATAGAACACTTATCTCACAAAGCACACATACTGCACATAGAACACTTATCTCACATAGCACATGTACTGCACATAGAACACTTACCTCACATGGCACTTACCTCACATGGCACTTACCTCACATGGCACACGTACTGCACGTAGCACACTTGCCTCACAAAGCACACGTACTGCACATAGAACACTTATCTCACAAAGCACACATACTGCACATAGAACACTTCTCACATAGCACATGTACTGCACATAGAACACTTACCTCACATGGCACTTACCTCACATGGCACTTACCTCACATGGCACACGTACTGCACGTAGCACACTTGCCTCACAAAGCACACGTACTGCACATAGAACACTTATCTCACAAAGCACACATACTGCACATAGAACACTTATCTCACATAGCACATGTACTGCACATAGAACACTTATCTCACATGGCACTTACCTCACATGGCACACGTACTGCACGTAGCACTTACCTCACATGGCACTTACCTCACATGGCACACGTACTGCACGTAGCACTTACCTCACATGGCACTTACCTCACATGGCACATGTACTGCACGTAGCACTTACCTCACATGGCACTTACCTCACATGGCACTTACCTCACATGGCACTTACCCCACATGGCACATGTACTGCACGTAGCACACTTACCTCACAAAGCACAAGTACTGCACATAGAACACTTATCTCACAAAGCACACATACTGCACATAGAACACTTCTCACATAGCACATGTACTGCACATAGAACACTTACCTCACATGGCACTTACCTCACATGGCACTTACCTCACATGGCACACGTACTGCACGTAGCACACTTGCCTCACAAAGCACACGTACTGCACATAGAACACTTATCTCACAAAGCACACATACTGCACATAGAACACTTATCTCACATAGCACATGTACTGCACATAGAACACTTACCTCACATGGCACTTACCTCACATGGCACTTACCTCACATGGCACACGTACTGCACGTAGCACACTTGCCTCACAAAGCACACGTACTGCACATAGAACACTTATCTCACAAAGCACACATACTGCACATAGAACACTTATCTCACATAGCACATGTACTGCACATAGAACACTTATCTCACATGGCACTTACCTCACATGGCACACGTACTGCACGTAGCACTTACCTCACATGGCACTTACCTCACATGGCACACGTACTGCACGTAGCACTTACCTCACATGGCACTTACCTCACATGGCACATGTACTGCACGTAGCACTTACCTCACATGGCACTTACCTCACATGGCACTTACCTCACATGGCACTTACCCCACATGGCACATGTACTGCACGTAGCACACTTACCTCACAAAGCACAAGTACTGCACATAGAACACTTATCTCACAAAGCACACATACTGCACATAGAACACTTATCTCACATAGCACATGTACTGCACATAGAACACTTACCTCACATGGCACTTACCTCACATGGCACTTACCTCACATGGCACACGTACTGCACGTAGCACACTTGCCTCACAAAGCACACGTACTGCACATAGAACACTTATCTCACATAGCACATGTACTGCACATAGAACACTTACCTCACATGGCACTTACCTCACATGGCACTTACCTCACATGGCACACGTACTGCACGTAGCACACTTGCCTCACAAAGCACACGTACTGCACATAGAACACTTATCTCACAAAGCACACATACTGCACATAGAACACTTATCTCACATAGCACATGTACTGCACATAGAACACTTACCTCACATGGCACTTACCTCACATGGCACTTACCTCACATGGCACACGTACTGCACGTAGCACACTTGCCTCACAAAGCACACGTACTGCACATAGAACACTTATCTCACAAAGCACACATACTGCACATAGAACACTTCTCACATAGCACATGTACTGCACATAGAACACTTACCTCACATGGCACTTACCTCACATGGCACTTACCTCACATGGCACACGTACTGCACGTAGCACACTTGCCTCACAAAGCACACGTACTGCACATAGAACACCTATCTCACAAAGCACACATACTGCACATAGAACACTTATCTCACATAGCACATGTACTGCACATAGAACACTTATCTCACATGGCACTTACCTCACATGGCACATGTACTGCACGTAGCACTTACCTCACATGGCACTTACCTCACATGGCACTTACCTCACATGGCACTTACCCCACATGGCACATGTACTGCACGTAGCACACTTACCTCACAAAGCACAAGTACTGCACATAGAACACTTATCTCACAAAGCACACATACTGCACATAGAACACTTATCTCACATAGCACATGTACTGCACATAGAACACTTACCTCACATGGCACTTACCTCACATGGCACTTACCTCACATGGCACACGTACTGCACGTAGCACACTTGCCTCACAAAGCACACGTACTGCACATAGAACACTTATCTCACAAAGCACACATACTGCACATAGAACACTTATCTCACATAGCACATGTACTGCACATAGAACACTTACCTCACATGGCACTTACCTCACATGGCACACGTACTGCACGTAGCACACTTGCCTCACAAAGCACACGTACTGCACATAGAACACTTATCTCACAAAGCACACATACTGCACATAGAACACTTCTCACATAGCACATGTACTGCACATAGAACACTTACCTCACATGGCACTTACCTCACATGGCACTTACCTCACATGGCACACGTACTGCACGTAGCACATTTGCCTCACAAAGCACACGTACTGCACATAGAACACTTATCTCACAAAGCACACATACTGCACATAGAACACTTATCTCACATAGCACATGTACTGCACATAGAACACTTATCTCACATGGCACTTACCTCACATGGCACACGTACTGCACGTAGCACTTACCTCACATGGCACTTACCTCACATGGCACACGTACTGCACGTAGCACTTACCTCACATGGCACTTACCTCACATGGCACATGTACTGCACGTAGCACTTACCTCACATGGCACTTACCTCACATGGCACTTACCTCACATGGCACTTACCCCACATGGCACATGTACTGCACATAGAACACTTACCTCACATGGCACTTACCTCACATGGCACTTACCTCACATGGCACTTACCTCACATGGCACATGTACTGCACGTAGCACTTACCTCACATGGCACTTACCTCACATGGCACTTACCTCACATGGCACTTACCCCACATGGCACATGTACTGCACGTAGCACACTTACCTCACAAAGCACAAGTACTGCACATAGAACACTTATCTCACAAAGCACACATACTGCACATAGAACACTTATCTCACATAGCACATGTACTGCACATAGAACACTTACCTCACATGGCACTTACCTCACATGGCACTTACCTCACATGGCACACGTACTGCACGTAGCACACTTGCCTCACAAAGCACACGTACTGCACATAGAACACTTATCTCACAAAGCACACATACTGCACATAGAACACTTATCTCACATAGCACATGTACTGCACATAGAACACTTACCTCACATGGCACTTACCTCACATGGCACTTACCTCACATGGCACACGTACTGCACGTAGCACACTTGCCTCACAAAGCACACGTACTGCACATAGAACACTTATCTCACAAAGCACACATACTGCACATAGAACACTTCTCACATAGCACATGTACTGCACATAGAACACTTACCTCACATGGCACTTACCTCACATGGCACTTACCTCACATGGCACACGTACTGCACGTAGCACACTTGCCTCACAAAGCACACGTACTGCACATAGAACACCTATCTCACAAAGCACACATACTGCACATAGAACACTTATCTCACATAGCACATGTACTGCACATAGAACACTTATCTCACATGGCACTTACCTCACATGGCACACGTACTGCACGTAGCACTTACCTCACATGGCACTTACCTCACATGGCACATGTACTGCACGTAGCACTTACCTCACATGGCACTTACCTCACATGGCACACGTACTGCACGTAGCACTTACCTCACATGGCACTTACCTCACATGGCACATGTACTGCACGTAGCACACTTGCCTCACAAAGCACACGTACTGCACATAGAACACTTATCTCACAAAGCACACATACTGCACATAGAACACTTATCTCACATAGCACATGTACTGCACATAGAACACTTATCTCACATGGCACTTACCTCACATGGCACACGTACTGCACGTAGCACTTACCTCACATGGCACTTACCTCACATGGCACACGTACTGCACGTAGCACCTCACATGGCACTTACCTCACATGGCACATGTACTGCACGTAGCACTTACCTCACATGGCACTTACCTCACATGGCACTTACCTCACATGGCACTTACCTCACATGGCACACGTACTGCACGTAGCACATTTGCCTCACAAAGCACACGTACTGCACATAGAACACTTATCTCACAAAGCACACATACTGCACATAGAACACTTATCTCACATAGCACATGTACTGCACATAGAACACTTATCTCACATGGCACTTACCTCACATAGCACATGTACTGCACATAGAACACTTATCTCACATGGCACTTACCTCACATGGCACACGTACTGCACGTAGCACTTACCTCACATGGCACTTACCTCACATGGCACATGTACTGCACGTAGCACTTACCTCACATGGCACTTACCTCACATGGCACTTACCTCACATGGCACTTACCCCACATGGCACATGTACTGCACGTAGCACACTTACCTCACAAAGCACAAGTACTGCACACAGAACACTTATCTCACAAAGCACACATACTGCACATAGAACACTTATCTCACATAGCACATGTACTGCACATAGAACACTTACCTCACATGGCACTTACCTCACATGGCACTTACCTCACATGGCACACGTACTGCACGTAGCACACTTGCCTCACAAAGCACACGTACTGCACATAGAACACTTATCTCACAAAGCACACATACTGCACATAGAACACTTCTCACATAGCACATGTACTGCACATAGAACACTTACCTCACATGGCACTTACCTCACATGGCACTTACCTCACATGGCACACGTACTGCACGTAGCACACTTGCCTCACAAAGCACACGTACTGCACATAGAACACTTATCTCACAAAGCACACATACTGCACATAGAACACTTATCTCACATAGCACATGTACTGCACATAGAACACTTATCTCACATGGCACTTACCTCACATGGCACACGTACTGCACGTAGCACTTACCTCACATGGCACTTACCTCACATGGCACACGTACTGCACGTAGCACTTACCTCACATGGCACTTACCTCACATGGCACATGTACTGCACGTAGCACTTACCTCACATGGCACTTACCTCACATGGCACTTACCTCACATGGCACTTACCCCACATGGCACATGTACTGCACGTAGCACACTTACCTCACAAAGCACAAGTACTGCACATAGAACACTTATCTCACAAAGCACACATACTGCACATAGAACACTTATCTCACATAGCACATGTACTGCACATAGAACACTTACCTCACATGGCACTTACCTCACATGGCACTTACCTCACATGGCACACGTACTGCACGTAGCACACTTGCCTCACAAAGCACACGTACTGCACATAGAACACTTATCTCACAAAGCACACATACTGCACATAGAACACTTATCTCACATAGCACATGTACTGCACATAGAACACTTACCTCACATGGCACTTACCTCACATGGCACTTACCTCACATGGCACACGTACTGCACGTAGCACACTTGCCTCACAAAGCACACGTACTGCACATAGAACACTTATCTCACAAAGCACACATACTGCACATAGAACACTTCTCACATAGCACATGTACTGCACATAGAACACTTACCTCACATGGCACTTACCTCACATGGCACTTACCTCACATGGCACACGTACTGCACGTAGCACACTTGCCTCACAAAGCACACGTACTGCACATAGAACACTTATCTCACAAAGCACACATACTGCACATAGAACACTTATCTCACATAGCACATGTACTGCACATAGAACACTTATCTCACATGGCACTTACCTCACATGGCACACGTACTGCACGTAGCACTTACCTCACATGGCACTTACCTCACATGGCACACGTACTGCACGTAGCACTTACCTCACATGGCACTTACCTCACATGGCACATGTACTGCACGTAGCACTTACCTCACATGGCACTTACCTCACATGGCACTTACCTCACATGGCACTTACCCCACATGGCACATGTACTGCACGTAGCACACTTACCTCACAAAGCACAAGTACTGCACATAGAACACTTATCTCACAAAGCACACATACTGCACATAGAACACTTATCTCACATAGCACATGTACTGCACATAGAACACTTATCTCACATGGCACTTACCTCACATGGCACACGTACTGCACGTAGCACTTACCTCACATGGCACTTACCTCACATGGCACACGTACTGCACGTAGCACTTACCTCACATGGCACTTACCTCACATGGCACATGTACTGCACGTAGCACTTACCTCACATGGCACTTACCTCACATGGCACTTACCTCACATGGCACTTACCCCACATGGCACATGTACTGCACGTAGCACACTTACCTCACAAAGCACAAGTACTGCACATAGAACACTTATCTCACAAAGCACACATACTGCACATAGAACACTTATCTCACATAGCACATGTACTGCACATAGAACACTTACCTCACATGGCACTTACCTCACATGGCACTTACCTCACATGGCACACGTACTGCACGTAGCACACTTGCCTCACAAAGCACACGTACTGCACATAGAACACTTATCTCACAAAGCACACATACTGCACATAGAACACTTATCTCACATAGCACATGTACTGCACATAGAACACTTACCTCACATGGCACTTACCTCACATGGCACTTACCTCACATGGCACACGTACTGCACGTAGCACACTTGCCTCACAAAGCACACGTACTGCACATAGAACACTTATCTCACAAAGCACACATACTGCACATAGAACACTTCTCACATAGCACATGTACTGCACATAGAACACTTACCTCACATGGCACTTACCTCACATGGCACTTACCTCACATGGCACACGTACTGCACGTAGCACACTTGCCTCACAAAGCACACGTACTGCACATAGAACACTTATCTCACAAAGCACACATACTGCACATAGAACACTTATCTCACATAGCACATGTACTGCACATAGAACACTTATCTCACATGGCACTTACCTCACATGGCACACGTACTGCACGTAGCACTTACCTCACATGGCACTTACCTCACATGGCACACGTACTGCACGTAGCACTTACCTCACATGGCACTTACCTCACATGGCACATGTACTGCACGTAGCACTTACCTCACATGGCACTTACCTCACATGGCACTTACCTCACATGGCACTTACCCCACATGGCACATGTACTGCACGTAGCACACTTACCTCACAAAGCACAAGTACTGCACATAGAACACTTATCTCACAAAGCACACATACTGCACATAGAACACTTATCTCACATAGCACATGTACTGCACATAGAACACTTACCTCACATGGCACTTACCTCACATGGCACTTACCTCACATGGCACACGTACTGCACGTAGCACACTTGCCTCACAAAGCACACGTACTGCACATAGAACACTTATCTCACAAAGCACACATACTGCACATAGAACACTTATCTCACATAGCACATGTACTGCACATAGAACACTTACCTCACATGGCACTTACCTCACATGGCACACGTACTGCACGTAGCACACTTGCCTCACAAAGCACACGTACTGCACATAGAACACTTATCTCACAAAGCACACATACTGCACATAGAACACTTCTCACATAGCACATGTACTGCACATAGAACACTTACCTCACATGGCACTTACCTCACATGGCACTTACCTCACATGGCACACGTACTGCACGTAGCACACTTGCCTCACAAAGCACACGTACTGCACATAGAACACTTATCTCACAAAGCACACATACTGCACATAGAACACTTATCTCACATAGCACATGTACTGCACATAGAACACTTACCTCACATGGCACTTACCTCACATGGCACTTACCTCACATGGCACACGTACTGCACGTAGCACACTTGCCTCACAAAGCACACGTACTGCACATAGAACACTTATCTCACAAAGCACACATACTGCACATAGAACACTTCTCACATAGCACATGTACTGCACATAGAACACTTACCTCACATGGCACTTACCTCACATGGCACTTACCTCACATGGCACACGTACTGCACGTAGCACACTTGCCTCACAAAGCACACGTACTGCACATAGAACACTTATCTCACAAAGCACACATACTGCACATAGAACACTTATCTCACATAGCACATGTACTGCACATAGAACACTTATCTCACATGGCACTTACCTCACATGGCACACGTACTGCACGTAGCACTTACCTCACATGGCACTTACCTCACATGGCACACGTACTGCACGTAGCACTTACCTCACATGGCACTTACCTCACATGGCACATGTACTGCACGTAGCACTTACCTCACATGGCACTTACCTCACATGGCACTTACCCCACATGGCACATGTACTGCACATAGAACACTTACCTCACATGGCACTTACCTCACATGGCACTTACCTCACATGGCACTTACCTCACATGGCACATGTACTGCACGTAGCACTTACCTCACATGGCACTTACCTCACATGGCACTTACCTCACATGGCACTTACCCCACATGGCACATGTACTGCACGTAGCACACTTACCTCACAAAGCACAAGTACTGCACATAGAACACTTATCTCACAAAGCACACATACTGCACATAGAACACTTATCTCACATAGCACATGTACTGCACATAGAACACTTACCTCACATGGCACTTACCTCACATGGCACTTACCTCACATGGCACACGTACTGCACGTAGCACACTTGCCTCACAAAGCACACGTACTGCACATAGAACACTTATCTCACAAAGCACACATACTGCACATAGAACACTTATCTCACATAGCACATGTACTGCACATAGAACACTTACCTCACATGGCACTTACCTCACATGGCACTTACCTCACATGGCACACGTACTGCACGTAGCACACTTGCCTCACAAAGCACACGTACTGCACATAGAACACTTATCTCACAAAGCACACATACTGCACATAGAACACTTATCTCACATAGCACATGTACTGCACATAGAACACTTATCTCACATGGCACTTACCTCACATGGCACACGTACTGCACGTAGCACTTACCTCACATGGCACTTACCTCACATGGCACATGTACTGCACGTAGCACTTACCTCACATGGCACTTACCTCACATGGCACTTACCTCACATGGCACTTACCCCACATGGCACATGTACTGCACGTAGCACACTTACCTCACAAAGCACAAGTACTGCACATAGAACACTTATCTCACAAAGCACACATACTGCACATAGAACACTTATCTCACATAGCACATGTACTGCACATAGAACACTTACCTCACATGGCACTTACCTCACATGGCACTTACCTCACATGGCACACGTACTGCACGTAGCACACTTGCCTCACAAAGCACACGTACTGCACATAGAACACTTATCTCACAAAGCACACATACTGCACATAGAACACTTATCTCACATAGCACATGTACTGCACATAGAACACTTACCTCACATGGCACTTACCTCACATGGCACTTACCTCACATGGCACACGTACTGCACGTAGCACACTTGCCTCACAAAGCACACGTACTGCACATAGAACACTTATCTCACAAAGCACACATACTGCACATAGAACACTTCTCACATAGCACATGTACTGCACATAGAACACTTACCTCACATGGCACTTACCTCACATGGCACTTACCTCACATGGCACACGTACTGCACGTAGCACACTTGCCTCACAAAGCACACGTACTGCACATAGAACACTTATCTCACAAAGCACACATACTGCACATAGAACACTTATCTCACATAGCACATGTACTGCACATAGAACACTTACCTCACATGGCACTTACCTCACATGGCACTTACCTCACATGGCACACGTACTGCACGTAGCACACTTGCCTCACAAAGCACACGTACTGCACATAGAACACTTATCTCACAAAGCACACATACTGCACATAGAACACTTATCTCACATAGCACATGTACTGCACATAGAACACTTACCTCACATGGCACTTACCTCACATGGCACTTACCTCACATGGCACACGTACTGCACGTAGCACACTTGCCTCACAAAGCACACGTACTGCACATAGAACACTTATCTCACAAAGCACACATACTGCACATAGAACACTTCTCACATAGCACATGTACTGCACATAGAACACTTACCTCACATGGCACTTACCTCACATGGCACTTACCTCACATGGCACACGTACTGCACGTAGCACACTTGCCTCACAAAGCACACGTACTGCACATAGAACACTTATCTCACAAAGCACACATACTGCACATAGAACACTTATCTCACATAGCACATGTACTGCACATAGAACACTTATCTCACATGGCACTTACCTCACATGGCACACGTACTGCACATAGAACACTTATCTCACATAGCACATGTACTGCACATAGAACACTTATCTCACATGGCACTTACCTCACATGGCACACGTACTGCACGTAGCACTTACCTCACATGGCACTTACCTCACATGGCACACGTACTGCACGTAGCACTTACCTCACATGGCACTTACCTCACATGGCACATGTACTGCACGTAGCACTTACCTCACATGGCACTTACCTCACATGGCACTTACCTCACATGGCACTTACCTCACATGGCACACGTACTGCACGTAGCACACTTGCCTCACAAAGCACACGTACTGCACATAGAACACTTATCTCACAAAGCACACATACTGCACATAGAACACTTCTCACATAGCACATGTACTGCACATAGAACACTTACCTCACATGGCACTTACCTCACATGGCACTTACCTCACATGGCACACGTACTGCACGTAGCACACTTGCCTCACAAAGCACACGTACTGCACATAGAACACCTATCTCACAAAGCACACATACTGCACATAGAACACTTATCTCACATAGCACATGTACTGCACATAGAACACTTATCTCACATGGCACTTACCTCACATGGCACACGTACTGCACGTAGCACTTACCTCACATGGCACTTACCTCACATGGCACATGTACTGCACGTAGCACTTACCTCACATGGCACTTACCTCACATGGCACTTACCTCACATGGCACTTACCCCACATGGCACATGTACTGCATGTAGCACACTTACCTCACAAAGCACAAGTACTGCACATAGAACACTTATCTCACAAAGCACACATACTGCACATAGAACACTTATCTCACATAGCACATGTACTGCACATAGAACACTTACCTCACATGGCACTTACCTCACATGGCACTTACCTCACATGGCACACGTACTGCACGTAGCACACTTGCCTCACAAAGCACACGTACTGCACATAGAACACTTATCTCACAAAGCACACATACTGCACATAGAACACTTATCTCACATAGCACATGTACTGCACATAGAACACTTACCTCACATGGCACTTACCTCACATGGCACTTACCTCACATGGCACACGTACTGCACGTAGCACACTTGCCTCACAAAGCACACGTACTGCACATAGAACACTTATCTCACAAAGCACACATACTGCACATAGAACACTTCTCACATAGCACATGTACTGCACATAGAACACTTACCTCACATGGCACTTACCTCACATGGCACTTACCTCACATGGCACACGTACTGCACGTAGCACACTTGCCTCACAAAGCACACGTACTGCACATAGAACACTTATCTCACAAAGCACACATACTGCACATAGAACACTTATCTCACATAGCACATGTACTGCACATAGAACACTTATCTCACATGGCCCTTACCTCACATGGCACACGTACTGCACGTAGCACTTACCTCACATGGCACTTACCTCACATGGCACATGTACTGCACGTAGCACTTACCTCACATGGCACTTACCTCACATGGCACTTACCTCACATGGCACTTACCCCACATGGCACATGTACTGCACGTAGCACACTTACCTCACAAAGCACAAGTACTGCACATAGAACACTTATCTCACAAAGCACACATACTGCACATAGAACACTTATCTCACATAGCACATGTACTGCACATAGAACACTTACCTCACATGGCACTTACCTCACATGGCACTTACCTCACATGGCACACGTACTGCACGTAGCACACTTGCCTCACAAAGCACACGTACTGCACATAGAACACTTATCTCACATAGCACATGTACTGCACATAGAACACTTACCTCACATGGCACTTACCTCACATGGCACTTACCTCACATGGCACACGTACTGCACGTAGCACACTTGCCTCACAAAGCACACGTACTGCACATAGAACACTTCTCACAAAGCACACATACTGCACATAGAACACTTATCTCACATAGCACATGTACTGCACATAGAACACTTACCTCACATGGCACTTACCTCACATGGCACACGTACTGCACGTAGCACACTTGCCTCACAAAGCACACGTACTGCACATAGAACACTTATCTCACAAAGCACACATACTGCACATAGAACACTTCTCACATAGCACATGTACTGCACATAGAACACTTACCTCACATGGCACTTACCTCACATGGCACTTACCTCACATGGCACACGTACTGCACGTAGCACACTTGCCTCACAAAGCACACGTACTGCACATAGAACACTTATCTCACAAAGCACACATACTGCACATAGAACACTTATCTCACATAGCACATGTACTGCACATAGAACACTTACCTCACATGGCACTTACCTCACATGGCACTTACCTCACATGGCACACGTACTGCACGTAGCACACTTGCCTCACAAAGCACACGTACTGCACATAGAACACTTATCTCACAAAGCACACATACTGCACATAGAACACTTATCTCACATAGCACATGTACTGCACATAGAACACTTATCTCACATGGCTTTACCTCACATGGCACACGTACTGCACGTAGCACTTACCTCACATGGCACTTACCTCACATGGCACACGTACTGCACGTAGCACTTACCTCACATGGCACTTACCTCACATGGCACATGTACTGCACGTAGCACTTACCTCACATGGCACTTACCTCACATGGCACTTACCTCACATGGCACTTACCCCACATGGCACATGTACTGCACGTAGCACACTTACCTCACAAAGCACAAGTACTGCACATAGAACACTTATCTCACAAAGCACACATACTGCACATAGAACACTTATCTCACATAGCACATGTACTGCACATAGAACACTTACCTCACATGGCACTTACCTCACATGGCACTTACCTCACATGGCACACGTACTGCACGTAGCACACTTGCCTCACAAAGCACACGTACTGCACATAGAACACTTATCTCACAAAGCACACATACTGCACATAGAACACTTATCTCACATAGCACATGTACTGCACATAGAACACTTACCTCACATGGCACTTACCTCACATGGCACTTACCTCACATGGCACACGTACTGCACGTAGCACACTTGCCTCACAAAGCACACGTACTGCACATAGAACACTTATCTCACAAAGCACACATACTGCACATAGAACACTTATCTCACATAGCACATGTACTGCACATAGAACACTTACCTCACATGGCACTTACCTCACATGGCACTTACCTCACATGGCACACGTACTGCACGTAGCACACTTGCCTCACAAAGCACACGTACTGCACATAGAACACTTATCTCACAAAGCACACATACTGCACATAGAACACTTATCTCACATAGCACATGTACTGCACATAGAACACTTATCTCACATGGCACTTACCTCACATGGCACACGTACTGCACGTAGCACTTACCTCACATGGCACTTACCTCACATGGCACACGTACTGCACGTAGCACTTACCTCACATGGCACTTACCTCACATGGCACATGTACTGCACGTAGCACTTACCTCACATGGCACTTACCTCACATGGCACTTACCTCACATGGCACTTACCCCACATGGCACATGTACTGCACGTAGCACACTTACCTCACAAAGCACAAGTACTGCACATAGAACACTTATCTCACAAAGCACACATACTGCACATAGAACACTTATCTCACATAGCACATGTACTGCACATAGAACACTTACCTCACATGGCACTTACCTCACATGGCACTTACCTCACATGGCACACGTACTGCACGTAGCACACTTGCCTCACAAAGCACACGTACTGCACATAGAACACTTATCTCACAAAGCACACATACTGCACATAGAACACTTATCTCACATAGCACATGTACTGCACATAGAACACTTACCTCACATGGCACTTACCTCACATGGCACTTACCTCACATGGCACACGTACTGCACGTAGCACACTTGCCTCACAAAGCACACGTACTGCACATAGAACACTTATCTCACAAAGCACACATACTGCACATAGAACACTTATCTCACATAGCACATGTACTGCACATAGAACACTTATCTCACATGGCTTTACCTCACATGGCACACGTACTGCACGTAGCACTTACCTCACATGGCACTTACCTCACATGGCACACGTACTGCACGTAGCACTTACCTCACATGGCACTTACCTCACATGGCACATGTACTGCACGTAGCACTTACCTCACATGGCACTTACCTCACATGGCACTTACCTCACATGGCACTTACCCCACATGGCACATGTACTGCACGTAGCACACTTACCTCACAAAGCACAAGTACTGCACATAGAACACTTATCTCACAAAGCACACATACTGCACATAGAACACTTATCTCACATAGCACATGTACTGCACATAGAACACTTACCTCACATGGCACTTACCTCACATGGCACTTACCTCACATGGCACACGTACTGCACGTAGCACACTTGCCTCACAAAGCACACGTACTGCACATAGAACACTTATCTCACAAAGCACACATACTGCACATAGAACACTTATCTCACATAGCACATGTACTGCACATAGAACACTTACCTCACATGGCACTTACCTCACATGGCACTTACCTCACATGGCACACGTACTGCACGTAGCACACTTGCCTCACAAAGCACACGTACTGCACATAGAACACTTATCTCACAAAGCACACATACTGCACATAGAACACTTATCTCACATAGCACATGTACTGCACATAGAACACTTATCTCACATGGCACTTACCTCACATGGCACACGTACTGCACGTAGCACTTACCTCACATGGCACTTACCTCACATGGCACACGTACTGCACGTAGCACTTACCTCACATGGCACTTACCTCACATGGCACATGTACTGCACGTAGCACTTACCTCACATGGCACTTACCTCACATGGCACTTACCTCACATGGCACACGTACTGCACGTAGCACACTTGCCTCACAAAGCACACGTACTGCACATAGAACACTTATCTCACAAAGCACACATACTGCACATAGAACACTTCTCACATAGCACATGTACTGCACATAGAACACTTACCTCACATGGCACTTACCTCACATGGCACTTACCTCACATGGCACACGTACTGCACGTAGCACACTTGCCTCACAAAGCACACGTACTGCACATAGAACACTTATCTCACAAAGCACACATACTGCACATAGAACACTTATCTCACATAGCACATGTACTGCACATAGAACACTTATCTCACATGGCACTTACCTCACATGGCACACGTACTGCACGTAGCACTTACCTCACATGGCACTTACCTCACATGGCACACGTACTGCACGTAGCACTTACCTCACATGGCACTTACCTCACATGGCACATGTACTGCACGTAGCACTTACCTCACATGGCACTTACCTCACATGGCACTTACCTCACATGGCACTTACCTCACATGGCACTTACCCCACATGGCACATGTACTGCACGTAGCACACTTACCTCACAAAGCACAAGTACTGCACATAGAACACTTATCTCACAAAGCACACATACTGCACATAGAACACTTATCTCACATAGCACATGTACTGCACATAGAACACTTACCTCACATGGCACTTACCTCACATGGCACTTACCTCACATGGCACACGTACTGCACGTAGCACACTTGCCTCACAAAGCACACGTACTGCACATAGAACACTTATCTCACAAAGCACACATACTGCACATAGAACACTTCTCACATAGCACATGTACTGCACATAGAACACTTACCTCACATGGCACTTACCTCACATGGCACACGTACTGCACGTAGCACACTTGCCTCACAAAGCACACGTACTGCACATAGAACACTTATCTCACAAAGCACACATACTGCACATAGAACACTTCTCACATAGCACATGTACTGCACATAGAACACTTACCTCACATGGCACTTACCTCACATGGCACTTACCTCACATGGCACACGTACTGCACGTAGCACACTTGCCTCACAAAGCACACGTACTGCACATAGAACACTTATCTCACAAAGCACACATACTGCACATAGAACACTTATCTCACATAGCACATGTACTGCACATAGAACACTTATCTCACATGGCACTTACCTCACATGGCACACGTACTGCACGTAGCACACTTGCCTCACAAAGCACACGTACTGCACATAGAACACTTATCTCACAAAGCACACATACTGCACATAGAACACTTATCTCACATAGCACATGTACTGCACATAGAACACTTATCTCACATGGCCCTTACCTCACATGGCACACGTACTGCACGTAGCACTTACCTCACATGGCACTTACCTCACATGGCACATGTACTGCACGTAGCACTTACCTCACATGGCACTTACCTCACATGGCACTTACCCCACATGGCACATGTACTGCACGTAGCACTTACCTCACATGGCACTTACCTCACATGGCACATGTACTGCACGTAGCACTTACCTCACATGGCACTTACCTCACATGGCACTTACCTCACATGGCACTTACCCCACATGGCACATGTACTGCACGTAGCACACTTACCTCACAAAGCACAAGTACTGCACATAGAACACTTATCTCACAAAGCACACATACTGCACATAGAACACTTATCTCACATAGCACATGTACTGCACATAGAACACTTACCTCACATGGCACTTACCTCACATGGCACTTACCTCACATGGCACACGTACTGCACGTAGCACACTTGCCTCACAAAGCACACGTACTGCACATAGAACACTTATCTCACAAAGCACACATACTGCACATAGAACACTTATCTCACATAGCACATGTACTGCACATAGAACACTTACCTCACATGGCACTTACCTCACATGGCACTTACCTCACATGGCACACATACTGCACGTAGCACACTTGCCTCACAAAGCACACGTACTGCACATAGAACACTTATCTCACAAAGCACACATACTGCACATAGAACACTTCTCACATAGCACATGTACTGCACATAGAACACTTACCTCACATGGCACTTACCTCACATGGCACTTACCTCACATGGCACACGTACTGCACGTAGCACACTTGCCTCACAAAGCACACGTACTGCACATAGAACACTTATCTCACAAAGCACACATACTGCACATAGAACACTTATCTCACATAGCACATGTACTGCACATAGAACACTTATCTCACATGGCACTTACCTCACATGGCACACGTACTGCACGTAGCACTTACCTCACATGGCACTTACCTCACATGGCACACGTACTGCACGTAGCACTTACCTCACATGGCACTTACCTCACATGGCACATGTACTGCACGTAGCACTTACCTCACATGGCACTTACCTCACATGGCACTTACCTCACATGGCACTTACCCCACATGGCACATGTACTGCACGTAGCACACTTACCTCACAAAGCACAAGTACTGCACATAGAACACTTATCTCACAAAGCACACATACTGCACATAGAACACTTATCTCACATAGCACATGTACTGCACATAGAACACTTACCTCACATGGCACTTACCTCACATGGCACTTACCTCACATGGCACACGTACTGCACGTAGCACACTTGCCTCACAAAGCACACGTACTGCACATAGAACACTTATCTCACAAAGCACACATACTGCACATAGAACACTTATCTCACATAGCACATGTACTGCACATAGAACACTTACCTCACATGGCACTTACCTCACATGGCACTTACCTCACATGGCACACGTACTGCACGTAGCACACTTGCCTCACAAAGCACACGTACTGCACATAGAACACTTATCTCACAAAGCACACATACTGCACATAGAACACTTATCTCACATAGCACATGTACTGCACATAGAACACTTATCTCACATGGCACTTACCTCACATGGCACACGTACTGCACGTAGCACTTACCTCACATGGCACTTACCTCACATGGCACACGTACTGCACGTAGCACTTACCTCACATGGCACTTACCTCACATGGCACATGTACTGCACGTAGCACTTACCTCACATGGCACTTACCTCACATGGCACTTACCTCACATGGCACACGTACTGCACGTAGCACACTTGCCTCACAAAGCACACGTACTGCACATAGAACACTTATCTCACAAAGCACACATACTGCACATAGAACACTTCTCACATAGCACATGTACTGCACATAGAACACTTACCTCACATGGCACTTACCTCACATGGCACTTACCTCACATGGCACACGTACTGCACGTAGCACACTTGCCTCACAAAGCACACGTACTGCACATAGAACACTTATCTCACAAAGCACACATACTGCACATAGAACACTTATCTCACATAGCACATGTACTGCACATAGAACACTTATCTCACATGGCACTTACCTCACATGGCACACGTACTGCACGTAGCACTTACCTCACATGGCACTTACCTCACATGGCACACGTACTGCACGTAGCACTTACCTCACATGGCACTTACCTCACATGGCACATGTACTGCACGTAGCACTTACCTCACATGGCACTTACCTCACATGGCACTTACCTCACATGGCACTTACCTCACATGGCACTTACCCCACATGGCACATGTACTGCACGTAGCACACTTACCTCACAAAGCACAAGTACTGCACATAGAACACTTATCTCACAAAGCACACATACTGCACATAGAACACTTATCTCACATAGCACATGTACTGCACATAGAACACTTACCTCACATGGCACTTACCTCACATGGCACTTACCTCACATGGCACACGTACTGCACGTAGCACACTTGCCTCACAAAGCACACGTACTGCACATAGAACACTTATCTCACAAAGCACACATACTGCACATAGAACACTTCTCACATAGCACATGTACTGCACATAGAACACTTACCTCACATGGCACTTACCTCACATGGCACACGTACTGCACGTAGCACACTTGCCTCACAAAGCACACGTACTGCACATAGAACACTTATCTCACAAAGCACACATACTGCACATAGAACACTTCTCACATAGCACATGTACTGCACATAGAACACTTACCTCACATGGCACTTACCTCACATGGCACTTACCTCACATGGCACACGTACTGCACGTAGCACACTTGCCTCACAAAGCACACGTACTGCACATAGAACACTTATCTCACAAAGCACACATACTGCACATAGAACACTTATCTCACATAGCACATGTACTGCACATAGAACACTTATCTCACATGGCACTTACCTCACATGGCACACGTACTGCACGTAGCACACTTGCCTCACAAAGCACACGTACTGCACATAGAACACTTATCTCACAAAGCACACATACTGCACATAGAACACTTATCTCACATAGCACATGTACTGCACATAGAACACTTATCTCACATGGCCCTTACCTCACATGGCACACGTACTGCACGTAGCACTTACCTCACATGGCACTTACCTCACATGGCACATGTACTGCACGTAGCACTTACCTCACATGGCACTTACCTCACATGGCACTTACCCCACATGGCACATGTACTGCACGTAGCACTTACCTCACATGGCACTTACCTCACATGGCACATGTACTGCACGTAGCACTTACCTCACATGGCACTTACCTCACATGGCACTTACCTCACATGGCACTTACCCCACATGGCACATGTACTGCACGTAGCACACTTACCTCACAAAGCACAAGTACTGCACATAGAACACTTATCTCACAAAGCACACATACTGCACATAGAACACTTATCTCACATAGCACATGTACTGCACATAGAACACTTACCTCACATGGCACTTACCTCACATGGCACTTACCTCACATGGCACACGTACTGCACGTAGCACACTTGCCTCACAAAGCACACGTACTGCACATAGAACACTTATCTCACAAAGCACACATACTGCACATAGAACACTTATCTCACATAGCACATGTACTGCACATAGAACACTTACCTCACATGGCACTTACCTCACATGGCACTTACCTCACATGGCACACATACTGCACGTAGCACACTTGCCTCACAAAGCACACGTACTGCACATAGAACACTTATCTCACAAAGCACACATACTGCACATAGAACACTTCTCACATAGCACATGTACTGCACATAGAACACTTACCTCACATGGCACTTACCTCACATGGCACTTACCTCACATGGCACACGTACTGCACGTAGCACACTTGCCTCACAAAGCACACGTACTGCACATAGAACACTTATCTCACAAAGCACACATACTGCACATAGAACACTTATCTCACATAGCACATGTACTGCACATAGAACACTTATCTCACATGGCACTTACCTCACATGGCACACGTACTGCACGTAGCACTTACCTCACATGGCACTTACCTCACATGGCACACGTACTGCACGTAGCACACTTGCCTCACAAAGCACACGTACTGCACATAGAACACTTATCTCACAAAGCACACATACTGCACATAGAACACTTCTCACATAGCACATGTACTGCACATAGAACACTTACCTCACATGGCACTTACCTCACATGGCACTTACCTCACATGGCACACGTACTGCACGTAGCACACTTGCCTCACAAAGCACACGTACTGCACATAGAACACTTATCTCACAAAGCACACATACTGCACATAGAACACTTATCTCACATAGCACATGTACTGCACATAGAACACTTATCTCACATGGCACTTACCTCACATGGCACACGTACTGCACGTAGCACTTACCTCACATGGCACTTACCTCACATGGCACACGTACTGCACGTAGCACTTACCTCACATGGCACTTACCTCACATGGCACACGTACTGCACGTAGCACACTTGCCTCACAAAGCACACGTACTGCACATAGAACACTTATCTCACAAAGCACACATACTGCACATAGAACACTTCTCACATAGCACATGTACTGCACATAGAACACTTACCTCACATGGCACTTACCTCACATGGCACTTACCTCACATGGCACACGTACTGCACGTAGCACACTTGCCTCACAAAGCACACGTACTGCACATAGAACACTTATCTCACAAAGCACACATACTGCACATAGAACACTTATCTCACATAGCACATGTACTGCACATAGAACACTTATCTCACATGGCCCTTACCTCACATGGCACACGTACTGCACGTAGCACTTACCTCACATGGCACTTACCTCACATGGCACATGTACTGCACGTAGCACTTACCTCACATGGCACTTACCTCACATGGCACTTACCTCACATGGCACTTACCCCACATGGCACATGTACTGCACGTAGCACACTTACCTCACAAAGCACAAGTACTGCACATAGAACACTTATCTCACAAAGCACACATACTGCACATAGAACACTTATCTCACATAGCACATGTACTGCACATAGAACACTTACCTCACATGGCACTTACCTCACATGGCACTTACCTCACATGGCACACGTACTGCACGTAGCACACTTGCCTCACAAAGCACACGTACTGCACATAGAACACTTATCTCACATAGCACATGTACTGCACATAGAACACTTACCTCACATGGCACTTACCTCACATGGCACTTACCTCACATGGCACACGTACTGCACGTAGCACACTTGCCTCACAAAGCACACGTACTGCACATAGAACACTTCTCACAAAGCACACATACTGCACATAGAACACTTATCTCACATAGCACATGTACTGCACATAGAACACTTACCTCACATGGCACTTACCTCACATGGCACACGTACTGCACGTAGCACACTTGCCTCACAAAGCACACGTACTGCACATAGAACACTTATCTCACAAAGCACACATACTGCACATAGAACACTTCTCACATAGCACATGTACTGCACATAGAACACTTACCTCACATGGCACTTACCTCACATGGCACTTACCTCACATGGCACACGTACTGCACGTAGCACACTTGCCTCACAAAGCACACGTACTGCACATAGAACACTTATCTCACAAAGCACACATACTGCACATAGAACACTTATCTCACATAGCACATGTACTGCACATAGAACACTTACCTCACATGGCACTTACCTCACATGGCACTTACCTCACATGGCACACGTACTGCACGTAGCACACTTGCCTCACAAAGCACACGTACTGCACATAGAACACTTATCTCACAAAGCACACATACTGCACATAGAACACTTATCTCACATAGCACATGTACTGCACATAGAACACTTATCTCACATGGCTTTACCTCACATGGCACACGTACTGCACGTAGCACTTACCTCACATGGCACTTACCTCACATGGCACACGTACTGCACGTAGCACTTACCTCACATGGCACTTACCTCACATGGCACATGTACTGCACGTAGCACTTACCTCACATGGCACTTACCTCACATGGCACTTACCTCACATGGCACTTACCCCACATGGCACATGTACTGCACGTAGCACACTTACCTCACAAAGCACAAGTACTGCACATAGAACACTTATCTCACAAAGCACACATACTGCACATAGAACACTTATCTCACATAGCACATGTACTGCACATAGAACACTTACCTCACATGGCACTTACCTCACATGGCACTTACCTCACATGGCACACGTACTGCACGTAGCACACTTGCCTCACAAAGCACACGTACTGCACATAGAACACTTATCTCACAAAGCACACATACTGCACATAGAACACTTATCTCACATAGCACATGTACTGCACATAGAACACTTACCTCACATGGCACTTACCTCACATGGCACTTACCTCACATGGCACACGTACTGCACGTAGCACACTTGCCTCACAAAGCACACGTACTGCACATAGAACACTTATCTCACAAAGCACACATACTGCACATAGAACACTTATCTCACATAGCACATGTACTGCACATAGAACACTTACCTCACATGGCACTTACCTCACATGGCACTTACCTCACATGGCACACGTACTGCACGTAGCACACTTGCCTCACAAAGCACACGTACTGCACATAGAACACTTATCTCACAAAGCACACATACTGCACATAGAACACTTATCTCACATAGCACATGTACTGCACATAGAACACTTATCTCACATGGCACTTACCTCACATGGCACACGTACTGCACGTAGCACTTACCTCACATGGCACTTACCTCACATGGCACACGTACTGCACGTAGCACTTACCTCACATGGCACTTACCTCACATGGCACATGTACTGCACGTAGCACTTACCTCACATGGCACTTACCTCACATGGCACTTACCTCACATGGCACTTACCCCACATGGCACATGTACTGCACGTAGCACACTTACCTCACAAAGCACAAGTACTGCACATAGAACACTTATCTCACAAAGCACACATACTGCACATAGAACACTTATCTCACATAGCACATGTACTGCACATAGAACACTTACCTCACATGGCACTTACCTCACATGGCACTTACCTCACATGGCACACGTACTGCACGTAGCACACTTGCCTCACAAAGCACACGTACTGCACATAGAACACTTATCTCACAAAGCACACATACTGCACATAGAACACTTATCTCACATAGCACATGTACTGCACATAGAACACTTACCTCACATGGCACTTACCTCACATGGCACTTACCTCACATGGCACACGTACTGCACGTAGCACACTTGCCTCACAAAGCACACGTACTGCACATAGAACACTTATCTCACAAAGCACACATACTGCACATAGAACACTTATCTCACATAGCACATGTACTGCACATAGAACACTTATCTCACATGGCTTTACCTCACATGGCACACGTACTGCACGTAGCACTTACCTCACATGGCACTTACCTCACATGGCACACGTACTGCACGTAGCACTTACCTCACATGGCACTTACCTCACATGGCACATGTACTGCACGTAGCACTTACCTCACATGGCACTTACCTCACATGGCACTTACCTCACATGGCACTTACCCCACATGGCACATGTACTGCACGTAGCACACTTACCTCACAAAGCACAAGTACTGCACATAGAACACTTATCTCACAAAGCACACATACTGCACATAGAACACTTATCTCACATAGCACATGTACTGCACATAGAACACTTACCTCACATGGCACTTACCTCACATGGCACTTACCTCACATGGCACACGTACTGCACGTAGCACACTTGCCTCACAAAGCACACGTACTGCACATAGAACACTTATCTCACAAAGCACACATACTGCACATAGAACACTTATCTCACATAGCACATGTACTGCACATAGAACACTTACCTCACATGGCACTTACCTCACATGGCACTTACCTCACATGGCACACGTACTGCACGTAGCACACTTGCCTCACAAAGCACACGTACTGCACATAGAACACTTATCTCACAAAGCACACATACTGCACATAGAACACTTATCTCACATAGCACATGTACTGCACATAGAACACTTATCTCACATGGCACTTACCTCACATGGCACACGTACTGCACGTAGCACTTACCTCACATGGCACTTACCTCACATGGCACACGTACTGCACGTAGCACTTACCTCACATGGCACTTACCTCACATGGCACATGTACTGCACGTAGCACTTACCTCACATGGCACTTACCTCACATGGCACTTACCTCACATGGCACACGTACTGCACGTAGCACACTTGCCTCACAAAGCACACGTACTGCACATAGAACACTTATCTCACAAAGCACACATACTGCACATAGAACACTTCTCACATAGCACATGTACTGCACATAGAACACTTACCTCACATGGCACTTACCTCACATGGCACTTACCTCACATGGCACACGTACTGCACGTAGCACACTTGCCTCACAAAGCACACGTACTGCACATAGAACACTTATCTCACAAAGCACACATACTGCACATAGAACACTTATCTCACATAGCACATGTACTGCACATAGAACACTTATCTCACATGGCACTTACCTCACATGGCACACGTACTGCACGTAGCACTTACCTCACATGGCACTTACCTCACATGGCACACGTACTGCACGTAGCACTTACCTCACATGGCACTTACCTCACATGGCACATGTACTGCACGTAGCACTTACCTCACATGGCACTTACCTCACATGGCACTTACCTCACATGGCACTTACCCCACATGGCACATGTACTGCACGTAGCACACTTACCTCACAAAGCACAAGTACTGCACATAGAACACTTATCTCACAAAGCACACATACTGCACATAGAACACTTATCTCACATAGCACATGTACTGCACATAGAACACTTACCTCACATGGCACTTACCTCACATGGCACTTACCTCACATGGCACACGTACTGCACGTAGCACACTTGCCTCACAAAGCACACGTACTGCACATAGAACACTTATCTCACAAAGCACACATACTGCACATAGAACACTTCTCACATAGCACATGTACTGCACATAGAACACTTACCTCACATGGCACTTACCTCACATGGCACACGTACTGCACGTAGCACACTTGCCTCACAAAGCACACGTACTGCACATAGAACACTTATCTCACAAAGCACACATACTGCACATAGAACACTTCTCACATAGCACATGTACTGCACATAGAACACTTACCTCACATGGCACTTACCTCACATGGCACTTACCTCACATGGCACACGTACTGCACGTAGCACACTTGCCTCACAAAGCACACGTACTGCACATAGAACACTTATCTCACAAAGCACACATACTGCACATAGAACACTTATCTCACATAGCACATGTACTGCACATAGAACACTTATCTCACATGGCACTTACCTCACATGGCACACGTACTGCACGTAGCACACTTGCCTCACAAAGCACACGTACTGCACATAGAACACTTATCTCACAAAGCACACATACTGCACATAGAACACTTATCTCACATAGCACATGTACTGCACATAGAACACTTATCTCACATGGCCCTTACCTCACATGGCACACGTACTGCACGTAGCACTTACCTCACATGGCACTTACCTCACATGGCACATGTACTGCACGTAGCACTTACCTCACATGGCACTTACCTCACATGGCACTTACCCCACATGGCACATGTACTGCACGTAGCACTTACCTCACATGGCACTTACCTCACATGGCACATGTACTGCACGTAGCACTTACCTCACATGGCACTTACCTCACATGGCACTTACCTCACATGGCACTTACCCCACATGGCACATGTACTGCACGTAGCACACTTACCTCACAAAGCACAAGTACTGCACATAGAACACTTATCTCACAAAGCACACATACTGCACATAGAACACTTATCTCACATAGCACATGTACTGCACATAGAACACTTACCTCACATGGCACTTACCTCACATGGCACTTACCTCACATGGCACACGTACTGCACGTAGCACACTTGCCTCACAAAGCACACGTACTGCACATAGAACACTTATCTCACAAAGCACACATACTGCACATAGAACACTTATCTCACATAGCACATGTACTGCACATAGAACACTTACCTCACATGGCACTTACCTCACATGGCACTTACCTCACATGGCACACATACTGCACGTAGCACACTTGCCTCACAAAGCACACGTACTGCACATAGAACACTTATCTCACAAAGCACACATACTGCACATAGAACACTTCTCACATAGCACATGTACTGCACATAGAACACTTACCTCACATGGCACTTACCTCACATGGCACTTACCTCACATGGCACACGTACTGCACGTAGCACACTTGCCTCACAAAGCACACGTACTGCACATAGAACACTTATCTCACAAAGCACACATACTGCACATAGAACACTTATCTCACATAGCACATGTACTGCACATAGAACACTTATCTCACATGGCACTTACCTCACATGGCACACGTACTGCACGTAGCACTTACCTCACATGGCACTTACCTCACATGGCACACGTACTGCACGTAGCACTTACCTCACATGGCACTTACCTCACATGGCACATGTACTGCACGTAGCACTTACCTCACATGGCACTTACCTCACATGGCACTTACCTCACATGGCACTTACCCCACATGGCACATGTACTGCACGTAGCACACTTACCTCACAAAGCACAAGTACTGCACATAGAACACTTATCTCACAAAGCACACATACTGCACATAGAACACTTATCTCACATAGCACATGTACTGCACATAGAACACTTACCTCACATGGCACTTACCTCACATGGCACTTACCTCACATGGCACACGTACTGCACGTAGCACACTTGCCTCACAAAGCACACGTACTGCACATAGAACACTTATCTCACAAAGCACACATACTGCACATAGAACACTTATCTCACATAGCACATGTACTGCACATAGAACACTTACCTCACATGGCACTTACCTCACATGGCACTTACCTCACATGGCACACGTACTGCACGTAGCACACTTGCCTCACAAAGCACACGTACTGCACATAGAACACTTATCTCACAAAGCACACATACTGCACATAGAACACTTATCTCACATAGCACATGTACTGCACATAGAACACTTATCTCACATGGCACTTACCTCACATGGCACTTACCTCACATGGCACACGTACTGCACGTAGCACACTTGCCTCACAAAGCACACGTACTGCACATAGAACACTTATCTCACATAGCACATGTACTGCACATAGAACACTTATCTCACATGGCACTTACCTCACATGGCACTTACCTCACATGGCACTTACCTCACATGGCACACGTACTGCACGTAGCACACTTGCCTCACAAAGCACACGTACTGCACATAGAACACTTATCTCACAAAGCACACATACTGCACATAGAACACTTATCTCACATAGCACATGTACTGCACATAGAACACTTACCTCACATGGCACTTACCTCACATGGCACTTACCTCACATGGCACACGTACTGCACGTAGCACACTTGCCTCACAAAGCACACGTACTGCACATAGAACACTTATCTCACAAAGCACACATACTGCACATAGAACACTTATCTCACATAGCACATGTACTGCACATAGAACACTTACCTCACATGGCACTTACCTCACATGGCACTTACCTCACATGGCACACGTACTGCACGTAGCACACTTGCCTCACAAAGCACACGTACTGCACATAGAACACTTATCTCACAAAGCACACATACTGCACATAGAACACTTCTCACATAGCACATGTACTGCACATAGAACACTTACCTCACATGGCACTTACCTCACATGGCACTTACCTCACATGGCACACGTACTGCACGTAGCACACTTGCCTCACAAAGCACACGTACTGCACATAGAACACTTATCTCACAAAGCACACATACTGCACATAGAACACTTATCTCACATAGCACATGTACTGCACATAGAACACTTACCTCACATGGCACTTACCTCACATGGCACTTACCTCACATGGCACACGTACTGCACGTAGCACACTTGCCTCACAAAGCACACGTACTGCACATAGAACACTTATCTCACAAAGCACACATACATACATGAATGTGACAAAAGTATGCATTTTTTAATAGGACTTGTAATTGCAAAGTTGTCAGGTCTACTGCAAGGAATAAAAAGAAACAAGTTGCATGTTCCTAAGTAAAAATTTGGAGGAGTTATGCATGATTTTCACAAATAGCGCCACCTAGTGGCCAAATGTTTCAAAACTGCACAGCATAAAATATAGTCCTGAGATATGCACAGTGGTGAGGTTTCATGTTGATTGGGCAATGGCAAGTCTGTCAAATGGCCAATTAATTCAAAATAAAATTAATTGGCTCATGGCGGTCATGTTTTTTGAGTGATGACGTCATCATTAGGTGTCATGTAACAGCATAAAAACAATGTTAAGTATGTTAAATGATATTAGTTGGTCCCAGAAAAGCATAGTAGTTCAATAAGGACAGCAAATATAGTTGTTTTATCTTACCAGCTGAAACAGTTAAAAAATCAATGGTTTCCTATGGGAGGATGGAGGGATGAAAACGAATGAATAGAAGAAAAAACTGTTTAAAACCATGTAAGACCATATTTAGTATATTTACAGTTGAGTGAGTACAGCAGTTTTAGTTGCTCTATCTATACATCTGGTGGAGTTATAAAACCAATTGAATCATATGGGAGGATGGAGGGATGAATGAAATGATAGAAGGGAAGGATAGACAAATGGCATCAATATGATCTTCAATACAGTGACAGGCATCAGCTATTGAGTAATTTTACCAAGTTTGATTACTATATCTTGAAAATTAAGGCAGTTAGTAAATCAATGGGTTACTATGAGAGTATGGAGGGATGAATGAAATGATAGAAAGGGAGGATAGACAAATTGCATCAATATGATATTCAGTGTAGTGCTAGGGATCAGCTACTGAGTCATTTCACCAAGTTTGATCACTGTATCTTGAAAATTAAGGCAGTTAGAAAATCACTGGTTCTCAATGGGAGGATGGAGGGATGGATGAAATGATAGAATGGGAGGATAGACAAATGGCATCAATATGATATTCAGTGCGGTGCTAGGGATCAGCTACTGAGTCATGTCACAAGGTTTGATCACTGTATCTTGAGAATTAAGGATTTGATTAAATCACTGGTTCTCAATGGGAGGATGGAGGGATGAATGAAATGATAGAATGGGAGGATAGACAAATGGCATCAATATGCTATTCAGTGCGGTGCTAGAGATCAGCTACTGAGTCATGTCACAAGGTTTGATCACTGTATCTTGAAAATTAAGGATTTGATTAAATCAATGGTTTCCAATGGGAGGATGGAGGGATGAATGAAATGATAGAATGGGAGGATAGACAAATGGCATCAATATGCTATTCAGTGTGGTGCTAGGGATCAGCTACTGAGTCATGTCACAAGGTTTGATCACTGTATCTTGAAAATTAAGGATTTGGTTAAATCAATGGTTATCTGTGAGAGGATGGAGGGATGAATGAAGTGATAGAATGGGAGGATAGCCAAATGGCATCAATATGCTATTCAGTGCGGTGCTAGGGATCCGCTACTGAGTCATGTCACCAAGTTTGATCACTGTATCTTGAAAATTAAGGATTTGATTAAATCAATAGTTTCCAATAGGAGGATGGAGGGATGAATGAATTGATAGAATGGGAGGATTGACAAATGGCATCAATATGCTATTCAGTGCGGTGCTAGGGATGAGCTACTGAGTCATGTCACAAGGTTTGATCACTGTATCTTAAAAATTAAGGATTTGATTAAATCAATGGTTTCCAATGGGAGGATGGAGGGATGAATGAAATGATAGAATGGGAGGATAGACAAATGGCATCAATATGCTATTCAGTGCGGTGCTGGGGATCAGCTACTGAGTCATGTCACAAGGTTTGATCACTGTATCTTGAAAATTAAGGATTTTATTAAATCAATGGTTTCCAATGGGAGGATGGAGGGATGAATGAAATGATAGAATGGGAGGATAGACAAATGGCATCAATATGCTATTCAGTGCGGTGCTAGGGGTCAGCTACTGAGTCATGTCACAAGGTTTGATCACTGTATCTTGAAAATTAAGGTAGTTATGAAATCAGTGTAATCCTATGGGAGGATGGAGGGATGAAGGGATGAAAAAAGAACAAAGAGAAGAAAATAAAAAGTTGTTTTAGACCATATAAGACCATATAACAGCATGTTTAGCATAAATACAGTTGAAATGGTATAGCATTTTTAGTTGTTCTATCTATATATCTGATTGAGTTATATTAATGGTTTCCAATGGGAGGATGGAGGGATGAATGAAATGATAGAATGGGAGGATAGACAAATGGCATCAATATGCTATTCAGTGTGGTGCTAGGGATCAGCTACTGAGTCATTTAACCAAGTTTGATCACTATATCTGGAAAATTAAGCGAGTTATGAAATCAATGTAATCCTAAGGAGGATGGAGGGATGAAAAAAGAATGAATAGAAGATAAAATCTGTTTTAGACCATATAAGACCATATAACACCATGTTTAGCGTGTATACACTTGAATTGTTATAGTATTTTTAGTTGTTCTTCTATACATCTGATTGAGTTATATCAGTGGTTTTCAATGGGAGGATGGAGTTTGGTGGTTCTATCTTAAACGCTGTGGACGAAATAGCATTTGAAAATTTGCAGCGGAAGAATAATAATAATAATAATAATAATATTAAGAAGAATAAGAAGAACAGTAAGTTGGCTTTGTCAAGCCAACCTGGTATAAATAATTACCGCTGGTGCTTGGACCCCTAATAATAATAATCAGAACAATTACAATAGGGTTCCAGCACCGCTGGTGCTTGGACCCCTAATAATCAGAACAATTACAATAGGGTTCCAGCACCGCTGGTGCTTGGACCCTTAATAATAATAAGAAAGAAAAAACCCGACAATAACAATAGGTTTCCCACACTGTGTGTGTGAACCCTAATAATAATAATAAGAAAGAAAAAACCCGACAATAACAATAGGTTTCCCACACTGTGTGTGTGATCATTACATAAGAGGTATTTGCTCAGTAAGCAAAAAAGGTTCATTTTTGTTTTAGTAATCAATAGATCATAGGACTATTGCAATATTTTGATTATATTGCACTCCCTTATTAAAGATGCATTTTAAAAACCACTTGTTCTGCATTTTGTTTTTAGGTCAAATGTTGCCATCGCTGCCAGATGAATGATCCCATCAAAACTGTTGTCCCTGTTTTACATTTTATTAAGGTGCTGTTTACAACATCATTGCAGTCAAGGTTTTACAATTATTTATACCAGGTTTACGTGTTTTTATTTTCTAACATGAGCTAAAGCACAGGGTAGACTCAAACGACAAGAGTTTACAACTTCATCTTCAACCTTTTCAGCCCTGGTGCGAATGTGATCCTCACACGTCCCTGGATTCACCAGTTACAACTACAGACACACTAGAAAAAAATCTTGTTTCTTATTTTATGTCACCGTTAACTACACGGGGTTGACGCGAACTTAAATAGGTAGATAGATGGGCCTATTATCACAAGAGCTTGTGGTTAGATCTGACAGTGTTCAACGCTGTAGCGAACGGCAGTAACTTTGTTTTACCGCAAAATATGAAAACGATTGAAACCATTAATAACCCAATTAAATCCACCCAATTAAAAATGTACGATCTGGTAAATGTAGTGGTAAATGTACGATCTGGTAAATGTAGTGGTAAATGTACGATCTGGTAAATGTAGTGGTAAATGTATGATCTGGTAAATGTAGTGGTAAATGTATGATCTGGTAAATGTAGTGGTAAATGTATGATCTGGTAAATGTACGATCTGGTAAATGTAGTGGTAAATGTACGATCTGGTAAATGTAGTGGTAAATGTACGCTCTTCTGACTTGTCCGCGGTGTAGCACTAGGTCCTGCTTCTCGTCCCGCTTAGCAGTAAATGAATAACATGAATGAAGAACGTTCGTATGATTGAAACGCTATTTGGCCTCTATAGCCCTATCCGGAAGGGATTAGTTTTTCAGGGGGACGTCTGTGAAAATATTTCACCCTTGTACTCAGTGATAAAACTCTTGCATCCGGACAGCAATTGAAAAAACAGGAGGACCCGTGAGTTTTTGGCTTTCTCGGTCACATGACATCGCCTTGTCACGTGATAGCATGTTTAATAATGTCACACTGCCAACTCTGATGATTCCTTTTTAACTTTTAACTTTACTACTGTTCAGTTCAGCATTTAAGATCTCCGTTTAAGTTAAGCTATTTTGTTAAACCAATACAGAAAACACATTATAAAAAATTTGGCCCAAAAGGATCAAAATAATGTGTATTGGCAAAATGATTCAGATCACAGAACTAAATCACATGCTGAGATCAGCTTTGTGTGTGTTTGTGTGGTGTTTCATGTGAGCAATAGTTTTCAGTCAGTTCCGGTGTTTGGCCACTAGATGGAGCCCAAGTACTATCATACTGATATCTCATTAATCTCAGAAATGCAATATGACATTTTGGTGAATTAAAAGGTTCATTTCTGGTCAGGCAGTGCACTTTTTGTTATGAGATGTAATTGCAATGTTATAGATCTCATTGATCTGAATCATACAAGACCAATTACTTGTCTGTATTCTTTATAACAAGATTGCAGCCTGAGTTTTTATGATTTTCTAGGTTTTTGGGTACTGTAGCGCCCCCGACAGGCCAATTTGAACCAAACTTGGCATACCTCACAGGGACCTCAGGCTATATAAGCAGTTCAAATTGGGAGTTGATCACTTACATGGTTTATGAGTTATAGCAATAAAGGTAATTTATGGCATGGCCAGAAGGATATAAGGGAAAAATTGACCAATCAGAAAAATATAAATGCAACATTTTTCCATATTTATTTAACTACAGTGTCTACAGATTATGCCTATGCCATTTTTGCCATCATTGGATCAAATTCCTAGGACTAGTTCTTAAAGAGCTATTTTCAAACAATTGATGAATGTGACAAAAGTATGCATTTTTTAATAGGACTTGTAATTGCAAAGTTGTCAGGTCTACTGCAAGGAATAAAAAGAAACAAGTTGCATGTTCCTAAGTAAAAATTTGGAGGAGTTATGCATGATTTTCACAAATAGCGCCACCTAGTGGCCAAATGTTTCAAAACTGCACAGCATAAAATATAGTCCTGAGATATGCACAGTGGTGAGGTTTCATGTTGATTGGGCAATGGCAAGTCTGTCAAATGGCCAATTAATTCAAAATAAAATTAATTGGCTCATGGCGGTCATGTTTTTTGAGTGATGACGTCATCATTAGGTGTCATGTAACAGCATAAAAACAATGTTAAGTATGTTAAATGATATTAGTTGGTCCCAGAAAAGCATAGTAGTTCAATAAGGACAGCAAATATAGTTGTTTTATCTTACCAGCTGAAACAGTTAAAAAATCAATGGTTTCCTATGGGAGGATGGAGGGATGAAAACGAATGAATAGAAGAAAAAACTGTTTAAAACCATGTAAGACCATATTTAGTATATTTACAGTTGAGTGAGTACAGCAGTTTTAGTTGTTCTATCTATACATCTGGTGGAGTTATAAAACCAATTGAATCATATGGGAGGATGGAGGGATGAATGAAATGATAGAAGGGAAGGATAGACAAATGGCATCAATATGATCTTCAATACAGTGACAGGCATCAGCTATTGAGTAATTTTACCAAGTTTGATTACTATATCTTGAAAATTAAGGCAGTTAGTAAATCAATGGGTTACTATGAGAGTATGGAGGGATGAATGAAATGATAGAAAGGGAGGATAGACAAATTGCATCAATATGATATTCAGTGTAGTGCTAGGGATCAGCTACTGAGTCATTTCACCAAGTTTGATCACTGTATCTTGAAAATTAAGGCAGTTAGAAAATCACTGGTTCTCAATGGGAGGATGGAGGGATGAATGAAATGATAGAATGGGAGGATAGACAAATGGCATCAATATGATATTCAGTGCGGTGCTAGGGATCAGCTACTGAGTCATGTCACAAGGTTTGATCACTGTATCTTGAGAATTAAGGATTTGATTAAATCACTGGTTCTCAATGGGAGGATGGAGGGATGAATGAAATGATAGAATGGGAGGATAGACAAATGGCATCAATATGCTATTCAGTGCGGTGCTAGAGATCAGCTACTGAGTCATGTCACAAGGTTTGATCACTGTATCTTGAAAATTAAGGATTTGATTAAATCAATGGTTTCCAATGGGAGGATGGAGGGATGAATGAAATGATAGAATGGGAGGATAGACAAATGGCATCAATATGCTATTCAGTGTGGTGCTAGGGATCAGCTACTGAGTCATGTCACAAGGTTTGATCACTGTATCTTGAAAATTAAGGATTTGGTTAAATCAATGGTTATCTGTGAGAGGATGGAGGGATGAATGAAGTGATAGAATGGGAGGATAGCCAAATGGCATCAATATGCTATTCAGTGCGGTGCTAGGGATCCGCTACTGAGTCATGTCACCAAGTTTGATCACTGTATCTTGAAAATTAAGGATTTGATTAAATCAATAGTTTCCAATAGGAGGATGGAGGGATGAATGAATTGATAGAATGGGAGGATTGACAAATGGCATCAATATGCTATTCAGTGCGGTGCTAGGGATGAGCTACTGAGTCATGTCACAAGGTTTGATCACTGTATCTTAAAAATTAAGGATTTGATTAAATCAATGGTTTCCAATGGGAGGATGGAGGGATGAATGAAATGATAGAATGGGAGGATAGACAAATGGCATCAATATGCTATTCAGTGCGGTGCTGGGGATCAGCTACTGAGTCATGTCACAAGGTTTGATCACTGTATCTTGAAAATTAAGGATTTTATTAAATCAATGGTTTCCAATGGGAGGATGGAGGGATGAATGAAATGATAGAATGGGAGGATAGACAAATGGCATCAATATGCTATTCAGTGCGGTGCTAGGGGTCAGCTACTGAGTCATGTCACAAGGTTTGATCACTGTATCTTGAAAATTAAGGTAGTTATGAAATCAGTGTAATCCTATGGGAGGATGGAGGGATGAAGGGATGAAAAAAGAACAAAGAGAAGAAAATAAAAAGTTGTTTTAGACCATATAAGACCATATAACAGCATGTTTAGCATAAATACAGTTGAAATGGTATAGCATTTTTAGTTGTTCTATCTATATATCTGATTGAGTTATATTAATGGTTTCCAATGGGAGGATGGAGGGATGAATGAAATGATAGAATGGGAGGATAGACAAATGGCATCAATATGCTATTCAGTGTGGTGCTAGGGATCAGCTACTGAGTCATTTAACCAAGTTTGATCACTATATCTGGAAAATTAAGCGAGTTATGAAATCAATGTAATCCTAAGGAGGATGGAGGGATGAAAAAAGAATGAATAGAAGATAAAATCTGTTTTAGACCATATAAGACCATATAACACCATGTTTAGCGTGTATACACTTGAATTGTTATAGTATTTTTAGTTGTTCTTCTATACATCTGATTGAGTTATATCAGTGGTTTTCAATGGGAGGATGGAGTTTGGTGGTTCTATCTTAAACGCTGTGGACGAAATAGCATTTGAAAATTTGCAGCGGAAGAATAATAATAATAATAATAATAATATTAAGAAGAATAAGAAGAACAGTAAGTTGGCTTTGTCAAGCCAACCTGGTATAAATAATTACCGCTGGTGCTTGGACCCCTAATAATAATAATCAGAACAATTACAATAGGGTTCCAGCACCGCTGGTGCTTGGACCCTTAATAATAATAAGAAAGAAAAAACCCGACAATAACAATAGGTTTCCCACACTGTGTGTGTGAACCCTAATAATAATAATAAGAAAGAAAAAACCCGACAATAACAATAGGTTTCCCACACTGTGTGTGTGATCATTACATAAGAGGTATTTGCTCAGTAAGCAAAAAAGGTTCATTTTTGTTTTAGTAATCAATAGATCATAGGACTATTGCAATATTTTGATTATATTGCACTCCCTTATTAAAGATGCATTTTAAAAACCACTTGTTCTGCATTTTGTTTTTAGGTCAAATGTTGCCATCGCTGCCAGATGAATGATCCCATCAAAACTGTTGTCCCTGTTTTACATTTTATTAAGGTGCTGTTTACAACATCATTGCAGTCAAGGTTTTACAATTATTTATACCAGGTTTACGTGTTTTTATTTTCTAACATGAGCTAAAGCACAGGGTAGACTCAAACGACAAGAGTTTACAACTTCATCTTCAACCTTTTCAGCCCTGGTGCGAATGTGATCCTCACACGTCCCTGGATTCACCAGTTACAACTACAGACTCACTAGAAAAAAATCTTGTTTCTTATTTTATGTCACCGTTAACTACACGGGGTTGACGCGAACTTAAATAGGTAGATAGATGGGCCTATTATCACAAGAGCTTGTGGTTAGATCTGACAGTGTTCAACGCTGTAGCGAACGGCAGTAACTTTGTTTTACCGCAAAATATGAAAACGATTGAAACCATTAATAACCCAATTAAATCCACCCAATTAAAAATGTACGATCTGGTAAATGTAGTGGTAAATGTACGATCTGGTAAATGTAGTGGTAAATGTACGATCTGGTAAATGTAGTGGTAAATGTATGATCTGGTAAATGTAGTGGTAAATGTATGATCTGGTAAATGTAGTGGTAAATGTATGATCTGGTAAATGTACGATCTGGTAAATGTAGTGGTAAATGTACGATCTGGTAAATGTAGTGGTAAATGTACGCTCTTCTGACTTGTCCGCGGTGTAGCACTAGGTCCTGCTTCTCGTCCCGCTTAGCAGTAAATGAATAACATGAATGAAGAACGTTCGTATGATTGAAACGCTATTTGGCCTCTATAGCCCTATCCGGAAGGGATTAGTTTTTCAGGGGGACGTCTGTGAAAATATTTCACCCTTGTACTCAGTGATAAAACTCTTGCATCCGGACAGCAATTGAAAAAACAGGAGGACCCGTGAGTTTTTGGCTTTCTCGGTCACATGACATCGCCTTGTCACGTGATAGCATGTTTAATAATGTCACACTGCCAACTCTGATGATTCCTTTTTAACTTTTAACTTTACTACTGTTCAGTTCAGCATTTAAGATCTCCGTTTAAGTTAAGCTATTTTGTTAAACCAATACAGAAAACACATTATAAAAAATTTGGCCCAAAAGGATCAAAATAATGTGTATTGGCAAAATGATTCAGATCACAGAACTAAATCACATGCTGAGATCAGCTTTGTGTGTGTTTGTGTGGTGTTTCATGTGAGCAATAGTTTTCAGTCAGTTCCGGTGTTTGGCCACTAGATGGAGCCCAAGTACTATCATACTGATATCTCATTAATCTCAGAAATGCAATATGACATTTTGGTGAATTAAAAGGTTCATTTCTGGTCAGGCAGTGCACTTTTTGTTATGAGATGTAATTGCAATGTTATAGATCTCATTGATCTGAATCATACAAGACCAATTACTTGTCTGTATTCTTTATAACAAGATTGCAGCCTGAGTTTTTATGATTTTCTAGGTTTTTGGGTACTGTAGCGCCCCCGACAGGCCAATTTGAACCAAACTTGGCATACCTCACAGGGACCTCAGGCTATATAAGCAGTTCAAATTGGGAGTTGATCACTTACATGGTTTATGAGTTATAGCAATAAAGGTAATTTATGGCATGGCCAGAAGGATATAAGGGAAAAATTGACCAATCAGAAAAATATAAATGCAACATTTTTCCATATTTATTTAACTACAGTGTCTACAGATTATGCCTATGCCATTTTTGCCATCATTGGATCAAATTCCTAGGACTAGTTCTTAAAGAGCTATTTTCAAACAATTGATGAATGTGACAAAAGTATGCATTTTTTAATAGGACTTGTAATTGCAAAGTTGTCAGGTCTACTGCAAGGAATAAAAAGAAACAAGTTGCATGTTCCTAAGTAAAAATTTGGAGGAGTTATGCATGATTTTCACAAATAGCGCCACCTAGTGGCCAAATGTTTCAAAACTGCACAGCATAAAATATAGTCCTGAGATATGCACAGTGGTGAGGTTTCATGTTGATTGGGCAATGGCAAGTCTGTCAAATGGCCAATTAATTCAAAATAAAATTAATTGGCTCATGGCGGTCATGTTTTTTGAGTGATGACGTCATCATTAGGTGTCATGTAACAGCATAAAAACAATGTTAAGTATGTTAAATGATATTAGTTGGTCCCAGAAAAGCATAGTAGTTCAATAAGGACAGCAAATATAGTTGTTTTATCTTACCAGCTGAAACAGTTAAAAAATCAATGGTTTCCTATGGGAGGATGGAGGGATGAAAACGAATGAATAGAAGAAAAAACTGTTTAAAACCATGTAAGACCATATTTAGTATATTTACAGTTGAGTGAGTACAGCAGTTTTAGTTGTTCTATCTATACATCTGGTGGAGTTATAAAACCAATTGAATCATATGGGAGGATGGAGGGATGAATGAAATGATAGAAGGGAAGGATAGACAAATGGCATCAATATGATCTTCAATACAGTGACAGGCATCAGCTATTGAGTAATTTTACCAAGTTTGATTACTATATCTTGAAAATTAAGGCAGTTAGTAAATCAATGGGTTACTATGAGAGTATGGAGGGATGAATGAAATGATAGAAAGGGAGGATAGACAAATTGCATCAATATGATATTCAGTGTAGTGCTAGGGATCAGCTACTGAGTCATTTCACCAAGTTTGATCACTGTATCTTGAAAATTAAGGCAGTTAGAAAATCACTGGTTCTCAATGGGAGGATGGAGGGATGGATGAAATGATAGAATGGGAGGATAGACAAATGGCATCAATATGATATTCAGTGCGGTGCTAGGGATCAGCTACTGAGTCATGTCACAAGGTTTGATCACTGTATCTTGAGAATTAAGGATTTGATTAAATCACTGGTTCTCAATGGGAGGATGGAGGGATGAATGAAATGATAGAATGGGAGGATAGACAAATGGCATCAATATGCTATTCAGTGCGGTGCTAGAGATCAGCTACTGAGTCATGTCACAAGGTTTGATCACTGTATCTTGAAAATTAAGGATTTGATTAAATCAATGGTTTCCAATGGGAGGATGGAGGGATGAATGAAATGATAGAATGGGAGGATAGACAAATGGCATCAATATGCTATTCAGTGTGGTGCTAGGGATCAGCTACTGAGTCATGTCACAAGGTTTGATCACTGTATCTTGAAAATTAAGGATTTGGTTAAATCAATGGTTATCTGTGAGAGGATGGAGGGATGAATGAAGTGATAGAATGGGAGGATAGCCAAATGGCATCAATATGCTATTCAGTGCGGTGCTAGGGATCCGCTACTGAGTCATGTCACCAAGTTTGATCACTGTATCTTGAAAATTAAGGATTTGATTAAATCAATAGTTTCCAATAGGAGGATGGAGGGATGAATGAATTGATAGAATGGGAGGATTGACAAATGGCATCAATATGCTATTCAGTGCGGTGCTAGGGATCAGCTACTGAGTCATGTCACAAGGTTTGATCACTGTATCTTAAAAATTAAGGATTTGATTAAATCAATGGTTTCCAATGGGAGGATGGAGGGATGAATGAAATGATAGAATGGGAGGATAGACAAATGGCATCAATATGCTATTCAGTGCGGTGCTGGGGATCAGCTACTGAGTCATGTCACAAGGTTTGATCACTGTATCTTGAAAATTAAGGATTTTATTAAATCAATGGTTTCCAATGGGAGGATGGAGGGATGAATGAAATGATAGAATGGGAGGATAGACAAATGGCATCAATATGCTATTCAGTGCGGTGCTAGGGGTCAGCTACTGAGTCATGTCACAAGGTTTGATCACTGTATCTTGAAAATTAAGGTAGTTATGAAATCAGTGTAATCCTATGGGAGGATGGAGGGATGAAGGGATGAAAAAAGAACAAAGAGAAGAAAATAAAAAGTTGTTTTAGACCATATAAGACCATATAACAGCATGTTTAGCATAAATACAGTTGAAATGGTATAGCATTTTTAGTTGTTCTATCTATATATCTGATTGAGTTATATTAATGGTTTCCAATGGGAGGATGGAGGGATGAATGAAATGATAGAATGGGAGGATAGACAAATGGCATCAATATGCTATTCAGTGTGGTGCTAGGGATCAGCTACTGAGTCATTTAACCAAGTTTGATCACTATATCTGGAAAATTAAGCGAGTTATGAAATCAATGTAATCCTAAGGAGGATGGAGGGATGAAAAAAGAATGAATAGAAGATAAAATCTGTTTTAGACCATATAAGACCATATAACACCATGTTTAGCGTGTATACACTTGAATTGTTATAGTATTTTTAGTTGTTCTTCTATACATCTGATTGAGTTATATCAGTGGTTTTCAATGGGAGGATGGAGTTTGGTGGTTCTATCTTAAACGCTGTGGACGAAATAGCATTTGAAAATTTGCAGCGGAAGAATAATAATAATAATAATAATAATATTAAGAAGAATAAGAAGAACAGTAAGTTGGCTTTGTCAAGCCAACCTGGTATAAATAATTACCGCTGGTGCTTGGACCCCTAATAATAATAATCAGAACAATTACAATAGGGTTCCAGCACCGCTGGTGCTTGGACCCCTAATAATCAGAACAATTACAATAGGGTTCCAGCACCGCTGGTGCTTGGACCCTTAATAATAATAAGAAAGAAAAAACCCGACAATAACAATAGGTTTCCCACACTGTGTGTGTGAACCCTAATAATAATAATAAGAAAGAAAAAACCCGACAATAACAATAGGTTTCCCACACTGTGTGTGTGATCATTACATAAGAGGTATTTGCTCAGTAAGCAAAAAAGGTTCATTTTTGTTTTAGTAATCAATAGATCATAGGACTATTGCAATATTTTGATTATATTGCACTCCCTTATTAAAGATGCATTTTAAAAACCACTTGTTCTGCATTTTGTTTTTAGGTCAAATGTTGCCATCGCTGCCAGATGAATGATCCCATCAAAACTGTTGTCCCTGTTTTACATTTTATTAAGGTGCTGTTTACAACATCATTGCAGTCAAGGTTTTACAATTATTTATACCAGGTTTACGTGTTTTTATTTTCTAACATGAGCTAAAGCACAGGGTAGACTCAAACGACAAGAGTTTACAACTTCATCTTCAACCTTTTCAGCCCTGGTGCGAATGTGATCCTCACACGTCCCTGGATTCACCAGTTACAACTACAGACACACTAGAAAAAAATCTTGTTTCTTATTTTATGTCACCGTTAACTACACGGGGTTGACGCGAACTTAAATAGGTAGATAGATGGGCCTATTATCACAAGAGCTTGTGGTTAGATCTGACAGTGTTCAACGCTGTAGCGAACGGCAGTAACTTTGTTTTACCGCAAAATATGAAAACGATTGAAACCATTAATAACCCAATTAAATCCACCCAATTAAAAATGTACGATCTGGTAAATGTAGTGGTAAATGTACGATCTGGTAAATGTAGTGGTAAATGTACGATCTGGTAAATGTAGTGGTAAATGTATGATCTGGTAAATGTAGTGGTAAATGTATGATCTGGTAAATGTAGTGGTAAATGTATGATCTGGTAAATGTACGATCTGGTAAATGTAGTGGTAAATGTACGATCTGGTAAATGTAGTGGTAAATGTACGCTCTTCTGACTTGTCCGCGGTGTAGCACTAGGTCCTGCTTCTCGTCCCGCTTAGCAGTAAATGAATAACATGAATGAAGAACGTTCGTATGATTGAAACGCTATTTGGCCTCTATAGCCCTATCCGGAAGGGATTAGTTTTTCAGGGGGACGTCTGTGAAAATATTTCACCCTTGTACTCAGTGATAAAACTCTTGCATCCGGACAGCAATTGAAAAAACAGGAGGACCCGTGAGTTTTTGGCTTTCTCGGTCACATGACATCGCCTTGTCACGTGATAGCATGTTTAATAATGTCACACTGCCAACTCTGATGATTCCTTTTTAACTTTTAACTTTACTACTGTTCAGTTCAGCATTTAAGATCTCCGTTTAAGTTAAGCTATTTTGTTAAACCAATACAGAAAACACATTATAAAAAATTTGGCCCAAAAGGATCAAAATAATGTGTATTGGCAAAATGATTCAGATCACAGAACTAAATCACATGCTGAGATCAGCTTTGTGTGTGTTTGTGTGGTGTTTCATGTGAGCAATAGTTTTCAGTCAGTTCCGGTGTTTGGCCACTAGATGGAGCCCAAGTACTATCATACTGATATCTCATTAATCTCAGAAATGCAATATGACATTTTGGTGAATTAAAAGGTTCATTTCTGGTCAGGCAGTGCACTTTTTGTTATGAGATGTAATTGCAATGTTATAGATCTCATTGATCTGAATCATACAAGACCAATTACTTGTCTGTATTCTTTATAACAAGATTGCAGCCTGAGTTTTTATGATTTTCTAGGTTTTTGGGTACTGTAGCGCCCCCGACAGGCCAATTTGAACCAAACTTGGCATACCTCACAGGGACCTCAGGCTATATAAGCAGTTCAAATTGGGAGTTGATCACTTACATGGTTTATGAGTTATAGCAATAAAGGTAATTTATGGCATGGCCAGAAGGATATAAGGGAAAAATTGACCAATCAGAAAAATATAAATGCAACATTTTTCCATATTTATTTAACTACAGTGTCTACAGATTATGCCTATGCCATTTTTGCCATCATTGGATCAAATTCCTAGGACTAGTTCTTAAAGAGCTATTTTCAAACAATTGATGAATGTGACAAAAGTATGCATTTTTTAATAGGACTTGTAATTGCAAAGTTGTCAGGTCTACTGCAAGGAATAAAAAGAAACAAGTTGCATGTTCCTAAGTAAAAATTTGGAGGAGTTATGCATGATTTTCACAAATAGCGCCACCTAGTGGCCAAATGTTTCAAAACTGCACAGCATAAAATATAGTCCTGAGATATGCACAGTGGTGAGGTTTCATGTTGATTGGGCAATGGCAAGTCTGTCAAATGGCCAATTAATTCAAAATAAAATTAATTGGCTCATGGCGGTCATGTTTTTTGAGTGATGACGTCATCATTAGGTGTCATGTAACAGCATAAAAACAATGTTAAGTATGTTAAATGATATTAGTTGGTCCCAGAAAAGCATAGTAGTTCAATAAGGACAGCAAATATAGTTGTTTTATCTTACCAGCTGAAACAGTTAAAAAATCAATGGTTTCCTATGGGAGGATGGAGGGATGAAAACGAATGAATAGAAGAAAAAACTGTTTAAAACCATGTAAGACCATATTTAGTATATTTACAGTTGAGTGAGTACAGCAGTTTTAGTTGCTCTATCTATACATCTGGTGGAGTTATAAAACCAATTGAATCATATGGGAGGATGGAGGGATGAATGAAATGATAGAAGGGAAGGATAGACAAATGGCATCAATATGATCTTCAATACAGTGACAGGCATCAGCTATTGAGTAATTTTACCAAGTTTGATTACTATATCTTGAAAATTAAGGCAGTTAGTAAATCAATGGGTTACTATGAGAGTATGGAGGGATGAATGAAATGATAGAAAGGGAGGATAGACAAATTGCATCAATATGATATTCAGTGTAGTGCTAGGGATCAGCTACTGAGTCATTTCACCAAGTTTGATCACTGTATCTTGAAAATTAAGGCAGTTAGAAAATCACTGGTTCTCAATGGGAGGATGGAGGGATGGATGAAATGATAGAATGGGAGGATAGACAAATGGCATCAATATGATATTCAGTGCGGTGCTAGGGATCAGCTACTGAGTCATGTCACAAGGTTTGATCACTGTATCTTGAGAATTAAGGATTTGATTAAATCACTGGTTCTCAATGGGAGGATGGAGGGATGAATGAAATGATAGAATGGGAGGATAGACAAATGGCATCAATATGCTATTCAGTGCGGTGCTAGAGATCAGCTACTGAGTCATGTCACAAGGTTTGATCACTGTATCTTGAAAATTAAGGATTTGATTAAATCAATGGTTTCCAATGGGAGGATGGAGGGATGAATGAAATGATAGAATGGGAGGATAGACAAATGGCATCAATATGCTATTCAGTGTGGTGCTAGGGATCAGCTACTGAGTCATGTCACAAGGTTTGATCACTGTATCTTGAAAATTAAGGATTTGGTTAAATCAATGGTTATCTGTGAGAGGATGGAGGGATGAATGAAGTGATAGAATGGGAGGATAGCCAAATGGCATCAATATGCTATTCAGTGCGGTGCTAGGGATCCGCTACTGAGTCATGTCACCAAGTTTGATCACTGTATCTTGAAAATTAAGGATTTGATTAAATCAATAGTTTCCAATAGGAGGATGGAGGGATGAATGAATTGATAGAATGGGAGGATTGACAAATGGCATCAATATGCTATTCAGTGCGGTGCTAGGGATGAGCTACTGAGTCATGTCACAAGGTTTGATCACTGTATCTTAAAAATTAAGGATTTGATTAAATCAATGGTTTCCAATGGGAGGATGGAGGGATGAATGAAATGATAGAATGGGAGGATAGACAAATGGCATCAATATGCTATTCAGTGCGGTGCTGGGGATCAGCTACTGAGTCATGTCACAAGGTTTGATCACTGTATCTTGAAAATTAAGGATTTTATTAAATCAATGGTTTCCAATGGGAGGATGGAGGGATGAATGAAATGATAGAATGGGAGGATAGACAAATGGCATCAATATGCTATTCAGTGCGGTGCTAGGGGTCAGCTACTGAGTCATGTCACAAGGTTTGATCACTGTATCTTGAAAATTAAGGTAGTTATGAAATCAGTGTAATCCTATGGGAGGATGGAGGGATGAAGGGATGAAAAAAGAACAAAGAGAAGAAAATAAAAAGTTGTTTTAGACCATATAAGACCATATAACAGCATGTTTAGCATAAATACAGTTGAAATGGTATAGCATTTTTAGTTGTTCTATCTATATATCTGATTGAGTTATATTAATGGTTTCCAATGGGAGGATGGAGGGATGAATGAAATGATAGAATGGGAGGATAGACAAATGGCATCAATATGCTATTCAGTGTGGTGCTAGGGATCAGCTACTGAGTCATTTAACCAAGTTTGATCACTATATCTGGAAAATTAAGCGAGTTATGAAATCAATGTAATCCTAAGGAGGATGGAGGGATGAAAAAAGAATGAATAGAAGATAAAATCTGTTTTAGACCATATAAGACCATATAACACCATGTTTAGCGTGTATACACTTGAATTGTTATAGTATTTTTAGTTGTTCTTCTATACATCTGATTGAGTTATATCAGTGGTTTTCAATGGGAGGATGGAGTTTGGTGGTTCTATCTTAAACGCTGTGGACGAAATAGCATTTGAAAATTTGCAGCGGAAGAATAATAATAATAATAATAATAATATTAAGAAGAATAAGAAGAACAGTAAGTTGGCTTTGTCAAGCCAACCTGGTATAAATAATTACCGCTGGTGCTTGGACCCCTAATAATAATAATCAGAACAATTACAATAGGGTTCCAGCACCGCTGGTGCTTGGACCCTTAATAATAATAAGAAAGAAAAAACCCGACAATAACAATAGGTTTCCCACACTGTGTGTGTGAACCCTAATAATAATAATAAGAAAGAAAAAACCCGACAATAACAATAGGTTTCCCACACTGTGTGTGTGATAATTACATAAGAGGTATTTGCTCAGTAAGCAAAAAAGGTTCATTTTTGTTTTAGTAATCAATAGATCATAGGACTATTGCAATATTTTGATTATATTGCACTCCCTTATTAAAGATGCATTTTAAAAACCACTTGTTCTGCATTTTGTTTTTAGGTCAAATGTTGCCATCGCTGCCAGATGAATGATCCCATCAAAACTGTTGTCCCTGTTTTACATTTTATTAAGGTGCTGTTTACAACATCATTGCAGTCAAGGTTTTACAATTATTTATACCAGGTTTACGTGTTTTTATTTTCTAACATGAGCTAAAGCACAGGGTAGACTCAAACGACAAGAGTTTACAACTTCATCTTCAACCTTTTCAGCCCTGGTGCGAATGTGATCCTCACACGTCCCTGGATTCACCAGTTACAACTACAGACTCACTAGAAAAAAATCTTGTTTCTTATTTTATGTCACCGTTAACTACACGGGGTTGACGCGAACTTAAATAGGTAGATAGATGGGCCTATTATCACAAGAGCTTGTGGTTAGATCTGACAGTGTTCAACGCTGTAGCGAACGGCAGTAACTTTGTTTTACCGCAAAATATGAAAACGATTGAAACCATTAATAACCCAATTAAATCCACCCAATTAAAAATGTACGATCTGGTAAATGTAGTGGTAAATGTACGATCTGGTAAATGTAGTGGTAAATGTACGATCTGGTAAATGTAGTGGTAAATGTATGATCTGGTAAATGTAGTGGTAAATGTATGATCTGGTAAATGTACGATCTGGTAAATGTAGTGGTAAATGTACGATCTGGTAAATGTAGTGGTAAATGTACGCTCTTCTGACTTGTCCGCGGTGTAGCACTAGGTCCTGCTTCTCGTCCCGCTTAGCAGTAAATGAATAACATGAATGAAGAACGTTCGTATGATTGAAACGCTATTTGGCCTCTATAGCCCTATCCGGAAGGGATTAGTTTTTCAGGGGGACGTCTGTGAAAATATTTCACCCTTGTACTCAGTGATAAAACTCTTGCATCCGGACAGCAATTGAAAAAACAGGAGGACCCGTGAGTTTTTGGCTTTCTCGGTCACATGACATCGCCTTGTCAGTGATAGCATGTTTAATAATGTCACACTGCCAACTCTGATGATTCCTTTTTAACTTTTAACTTTACTACTGTTCAGTTCAGCATTTAAGATCTCCGTTTAAGTTAAGCTATTTTGTTAAACCAATACAGAAAACACATTATAAAAAATCGCTAATGAATGTAAATAGCTAAATAAATCCGTTAAATAAAATAAAATAAATCCATTAAAAAATCCAGTAAATCCATTTTCGCTCGCCGCTGTCTTTACGTGGATCTCCGTGAAAACGCGCGCCCAACGTGTAACTACGGTGCGTGGTAGTGGACATATAGCTGTTTTATTTAAACGCGAGGTGATGTCTGCATGTATAAACTCAGACATGTGGATCCGGACGGGACTAAAATTACCAGACGACCACGGAGTACAGCGAAAAACAGTAGGTAATTCCGCCTGTAATTTTGTCTGAGGACGTCTGAGAAAAACACGGACATGCTCGTTCCGGACGGGATTAAAATCACAGAGGACCCCCGTAAAAGAGAAAATTACCCCAGGACCCCCTGAGAAACTAATCCCGTCCGGATAGGGCTTATGAAGGTTTTGGGCCGAAACTGCTGGCCACGGTCATTGAAATAGCCAATTTCGGAAGTGCTCTGTTTGCTAATTAAGTCAATATGATAATTAAAATATAATATCCCGACCCCCCCCCCCAACAAAAAACCCATCGGATCTACACGATTCACGTAGGTCACCCTTTTCAACTTCAAAACGGCGAATTTCGCCGAAAGGTGACAGATTTTCATGCCTGAGTAGACGCTAGCTAGCTAGATGCTACATAGAACTACAAACAGGACTACAGTACACCATCGCGAAATTTGCGACCCTATCTGTGATCGCCCGCTATTATAGTGATCGATATTGCATGCATTTAGTCATCGATCGTTTATATTTTTCATAAACCCCTCAGGAAATCAACACAGGTTCATCAGTAGACGCTAGCTAGCTAGCCAGATGCTAGCTAGCTGCTAGCTAGCGAACTAACTACACAGGACCATCGCGAAATTCGCGACCCTATCTGTGATCGCCCGCTATTATAGTGATCAATATTGCAAAATAACATTCATTTAGTCATAAATCACCAACATACCTTCATCATCGCCATGTAGATAAGGAGACGCTAGCTCGCTAGCTAGCGGCCGTCAAAGTCTGTATTTCCGTGTTTGTCCGAGGTGAAACGGATCTAATGCCGTCCTAAAACCCTCCTACATCCGTAAAGGGCGATGTACCCAATCCAAACCGGAAACCCAATTTTGACTGCGCATGCGCGGAATTGTACGTCATACAATTTATCCCGCCCTTTCCGTTTTACGACGCTCTTCTTTGAGAGTGTTGGAAAATAGTTGGCTAGGTGGTCGTGGTTGTCTTTTGTTATCTGCGACAATGAAAACATTCGAATTTTATCGTGCCGTTCAGGTAAAATAGTTAATACAGTTATTTATCCGTGCAGGCTAATCAGTTATTAAATATGTTTGCTATTTGGTTTTGCAGGATTATTTCCTGAAAGGTGAGTTTGCTTCCACCGTGGGGAGCAGAGACCGGGTGAGAATACGGTTAGCAGCTTCCAGCTTCATGCTTAAAGGCAGGTTTAAGTTACCTAGACTTGTTTTCCACAAATGAACCTTTATACATAGTTCTAACCGCAAATGTTTTTTATTTAAACAGAAATGTGTTCGTTACTGAATTTTTTTCTACAGAGAACAGACTTTTCTACACAGGCCCGAGCAGGCGTTACATGCGCTTGGTCGTGCTGTCGGAGGACGAGAAAAGATCTGTTCTGATGGAGTGCCACAATAACCCTGGTACTGGAAACCATAATGGCGTCAGGGGTACCAGAAACAGGGTCATTGCTGGCTATTACTGGTCTACGCTAAATAAAGATGTCACTGATTGGGTAATGTATTGCAGCTATTATGTTTTAGTACTTACACTTGCAATCCAAGTGTTTCAATTTGGCAAACAGTTTTCTATCTGTATTAAGTTCTCTGTGAACATTTAGTGAACATCTTCATTAACTTAATTGTTAGTAAGTAAATTAAGTCTAAATGCTGATCATTACATAAGAGGTATTTGCTCAGTAAGCAAAAAAGGTTAATTTTTGTTTTAGTAATCAATAGATCATAGGACTATTGCAATATTTTGATTATATTGCACTCCCTTATTAAAGATGCATTTTAAAAACCACTTGTTCTGCATTTTGTTTTTAGGTCAAATGTTGCCATCGCTGCCAGATGAATGATCCCATCAAAACTGTTGTCCCTGTTTTACATTCTATTAAGGTGCTGTTTACAACATCATTGCAGTCAAGGTTTTACAATTATTTAAATAGGCTAAACACTCATATTTGTATAGGTGAAGGAAGCCTGGGAGGTACTTGGCTTGGATTTAATTGGACCACTACCCAAAACTGCACATGGCAACATTTATGCTTTGACCATGACTGACCTATATACAAAATGGGTTATTGCTGAGCCTCTGCAATCAAAAACAGCGAGTGAGGTGTCCTTGGTGATGATTAACAAGTTGTACATGTTTGGTATGCCCAGGAAAATTATCACAGACCAAGGCAAAGAGTTTGTCAATGGGGTAAGGACTTTGTCACACTTTAAATATAAATTGTTTTCCTTTACCTATATTGTCTTTGCTTTACATGCAGTGCAATGTTTAAATCTGAAAATATATTAAATCTAATTTGTCCACAGCTCAATGACCAAATATTCACAATGATGAATATTAAACACGCTGTGTCCAGTGCCTATCATCCTCAGACCAATGGCCAGGTAACTTGTACTATATTTGTGTACTTTTTATGTATTGTTGCTACAGTATTTACTCGCAGATTAATATGTACAGGATGAACGGACAAACCAAAACATCAAACGTGCTCTGAGAAAATATGTAAATGAGAATCACAATGACTGGGACATTCACCTACCAGCTGTGGTATATGGCATCAACACTGCCAAGCAGGTTTGCATACATAAAATTATGTCTATAATATCAACCTAAAAGGATGGAATGATTATAAGTCTGTGAATTAAAAGTTAATTATTATAGCAAATAACAGTGTAAACTTTTTTGTGTTTTTTTTTTCTTTCTTTTTTTATTGCAATTTTATTTCCAGAGCTCTACCAGGTACAGCCCCTATTTTCTGATGTTTCACCGGCACCGTCGTCTGCCTGAAGTCATCAATGCCTCTCCTATGGGAGATGACTTTGAGGTTGCTGACCCAGAAGATGACATTAATGTGAAAGTTACAGAAATGAAGATCCTTAATGAAAAGGTTTGTATGAAAACTTTACCATAATCTTTGTTACTGTTGTACATGTCTTGTTTTATGAGTGATTATTTTTATTTATTATTTATCTATTATTTACATTATATATGCTACCACTGGGCACAGTTATAAACAAACATGGTGTCAATTTTCACTGCTATGCAGATGACACTCAACTTTACATATCAGCCAAACCTGATGACAAACTCAGTTTAAGAAAAATTGAGGCCTGTGTAAGAGATATTAAATGCTGGATGTCTCTAAACTTCCTCCAACTTAATGAGGACAAAACAGAAGTTCTCCTCCTGGGCCCTAAGGCCTCAAAACAGAAAATTCCAGATCTAATCCATTACACCTGGCACAGTAGCCAAAAACCTAGGCGTCATACTCGACTCTGACCTATCATTTGATAAATACATAGATAATACTACTAGGATAGCTTTTCTACATCTCCGTAACATTGCTAAATTAAGAAATGCATTATCACAGGATGATGCGGAAAAATTGGTGCACGCCTTTGTTAGCTCTAGATTAGACTACTGCAATGCACTACTGTCAGGATGTTCAAATAGGAATCTAAATAAACTTCAAATAGTTCAAAATGCCGCAGCCAGGGTTCTGACCAGAACTAGAAAATTTCAGCATATCAGTCCAGTCCTATCAGCCCTGCATTGGCTCCCAGTTAAATTCCGTATTGACTTTAAAATTATTTTATTAACTTATAAAGCACTGCACGGGCTTGCTCCTGAGTACCTTCAGGAACTTATTTCCTATTACGAACCCCCACGCCCATTAAGATCACAGGGTGCTGGTCTTTTATTAGTTCCAAAAATTAATAAGGTAACAGCAGGGGGAAGAGCCTTTTCTTGTAAGGCCCCCCAGCTTTGGAATAATCTTCCTAAATGCGTCCGGGACTCCGACACAGTCACAATCTTTAAGTCTAGGTTGAAAACCCACTTATTTAGTTTAGCGTTTGATAATTAATATCCCCCCTTAGATAAAAGTACAGATCCAGGGGTTCATAGACGAAGGGTTTTATGGTAGACTGGGGCGCTGGTGCTGTCGTCCTGTCACTGCTCGTGGTCACTCAAGTTTGTTGACAGTGCAGTGGACGGATGCCATTGTCTCAGAATGCCCCCAAGCCTATGTTACCTTCTGGTTCTGCCTTTTTAGCTAGGCTGTAATAATTAAACTAAATGCCGGAGTTGCTGCCACACTCCGGAAATGTTTATAATTTTACCTGTCCTGTATATGTCCTCATACAGAGCTAATTTTCCCTGTTTCATTTCTCCACATGGCTGCCCGCCTGCTTGAGGATTAATGAGATGAGGAGACCAGCGATCCATCCTGAGCCAGCCACCTCCTGCCTAATCGGATGCATACATCATGATGGACATTATTACATATTTTTCCTTTTCTTTCTCTTCTTTCTGTCTAAATTGTTGTTGTTGTCATGGTGACCGGTGTCGGCCAGAGGAGGATGGGTTCCCCCCCTGAGTCTTGGTTCCTCTCAAGGTTTCTTCCTCATGCAAAAAAACTAGGGAGTTTTTCCTTGCCACTGTCGCCTTTGGCTTGCTCACTGGGGGCTAGGACTCGGCACTTGTAAAGCTGCTTTGTGACAACTGTTGTAAAAAGCGCTATATAAATAAAATTTGATTGATTGATTGATTTATTTTTGTAGGTCCTTAGCAATATAGAGGCAGCGCAGAGGAAGCAGCAAAAGACCTTTGGAGACCGGAAGCAAAAGTCTGCCAAGGTATTTGCAGCCAACACTGGGGACGAGGTTCTTATTTCCCACGACTCTAAGAAGCGCCGCACTGGAGACAGTCTTGGAAGTCTGCACCAAGGACCATATACTGTGTTGGACGTTTCATCAAAAGGTGTAGCCACTCTGCAAAAGGGTGTCTCTTCGGTCCAGAAGGTCACCATATCTAGACTTCGACCATATAACAGATTAACAAGTAAGTGTTAGAAATACAAAATGAAAATTTTATGGAAAAAATATGAATCATGTATATTACAAAACAAGATGAGAGTTAAGACATTATTAAATACAGAACCATTCCATTGACTGATTATCTTGCATGAGGCAACATGGATACACAGTGTCACTTTTCGTACTATCAGATGTACCGACTGAGAGGACATATTTGCGGGACCATTGCTATACTCAGCTGGAATGGCAGGTGGAACACCCATATGCTCTCTCGGGTCTGCATTGGGAGAAAGACCTGAACCCTCTTCAAGATGAGCTGGTTAGCAGTGTGTCCATTCTGCAGTGTTACATTTTATTGTCATGTTGATGACTTACAGTTGTTGATCTTGATATTTAGCTTCACTATGTCCTGGATATTAACCGTCCATCAAATGAACTGATCGTGAAGGATGGTGTTGCCTGTCTGACACGTGAGGACTTTTGGAGCCTGGGATTGAGTCGGTGCATGGAGTCAAATGTGAGCATTTTAAATGTGACACATCTTGGTGTATTACATTATAAATTTATCCTATACACATGACTTGTATCATCAAAACTGTTGTCTGTGATAATTTCCAGATTGGAAATGCATGCCTTAGGATTGTGGAAGAAGCAGCACGGAAACACGTAACTGCTTGTCCTATTTTTAATACTGAGGCTCCCTAAATATCTCTTTATTTTGCATTTGGACATATTTGTAATCTTTGTACTGTATAGGGAAAAGATGTTTATATTTCGGACCTCTACGTTGTTGCTACATGGAAAGACAAACATGCAGACCCACAGCTCAGTTTGCCGGTAGGTTTAGTTGCGGTATTTCTTTTACTACTAATGAGAGCTATTTTTAGGATAAGATGTGTATGCAGTGTTGCATCTGACCGTGCCAATGTTTGTACTTTCCCTTTACTACCAGGAAAGCATCAGGTCAAAGGATGCCATTCTTTTTCCTTCCTGGAGTAGGCAGCAGGATCAAGCAGATCACTATTTACTCTGTGTTGAGTGCAGTTTTGAAACATTGATTTTAGCTTTCGTTGGAAGTTGGTTTATTGTTTTATATTTATTTTGGAAATATGAATTTCAGGTGATATTAGTACCACAGAGGGAATTTTTTTTCTTGATTCTCTTCGTCCAAATGGCTTTGGAGATGACGTCTACAAAACAGTATTTAGGTTGAAATTAAGAATAACTGTTTTGACTTTGTCCTAAGGCAGTGTTTTTCATATTTTTGCCCAAAAAGTGACATTAAAGGAGGGAGGGGGGTGGGGGGGTCAGGTGGGGAAAAAAATTTAAACATTAATTAACCAATATTTAAAAGCATCTTACAGAAATTGCCAGTTAGCGAGAAGCTAGTAGCTCAACAGCTATGCAGTGAAAAAACACTGTTTTGGAGACAAACTTGTTCGTGTGTCTAAGGTTTTGCGAGAGCCTTGTTGTCAGGCTCTGAATTTTAGGTGGTTCTTGTTCCGCGTTTCAAGCAGAGCCTCATTCTTAGGAAACAGATTTCAGACAGAGCCTTGTTCTTAGGCTCTAGGTTTATGTGCAGCCTTGTTCTCAGGCATTAGGTTTCGAGTACAGCCTTGTTCAAACGCTACAGCATTCATGCAAAGCCTCGTTCTTAGGCTTCCACAATGATCATTTATTTACAGATAAAATGATTGTGTTTTTTTCTGTATTGCCAGAACAATTGCAAGCTTAATTGATCCTAACCCCTGGACTGAGAAAACAGGAAAAGACATTAAAGTAAGTTTTAATGTGTATAACTGTGGAAATCATGTGGTTACACATTTCTTATTTCATCCATTTTATTACTTAATGCTGTAGCTTTAACTAACTCATATAAAAGCGACATCCATTTCTCCAGAACTTTCCACGACAGACTGGACCAGATTCCTGTGGCATCTTTATGTTGATGGTAAAAATGTGTAATTTTTCTACACTTTCATGTATTAAAGTTACTGTTTACCGTTACTGTAAATTTATTGGTTTTTTTAATGTATATTAGTATGCACTGTGCCTCTGCACCTCTGCCTCATGTACCTTCACATTACAGTTACACATGTATTGTTATACAAGTTAATACATTAAACAAGGCAGCATAAAACATTCTTCTGTTTTGTGGCTGGTTGTACACTGCTCAATAAAATAAAGGGAACACTAAAATAACACATCCTAGATCTGAATGAATGAAATATTCTCATTGAATACTTTGTTCTGTACAAAGTTGAATGTGCTGACAACAAAATCACACAAAAATCATCAATGGAAATCAAATTTATTAACCATTGGAGGCCTGGATTTGGAGCCACACACAAAATTAAAGTGGAAAAACACACTACAGGCTGATCCAACTTTGATGTAATGTCCTTAAAACAAGTCAAAATGAGGCTCAGTATTGTGTGTGGCCTCCACATGCCTGTATGACCTCCCTACAACGCCTAGGCATGCTCCTGATGAGGTGGCGGATGGTCTCCTGAGGGATCTCCTCCCAGACCTGGACTAAAGCATCCGCCCACTCCTGGACAGTCTGTGGTGCAACGTGACGTTGGTGGATGGAGCGAGACATGATGTCCCAGATGTGCTCAATCGGATTCAGGTCTGGGGAACTGGCGGGCCAGTCCATAGCTTCAATGCCTTCATCTTGCAGGAACTGCTGACACACTCCAGCCACATGAGGTCTAGCATTGTCCTGCATTAGGAGGAACCCAGGGCCAACCGCACCAGCACATGGTCTCACAAGGGGTCTGAGGATCTCATCTCGGTACCTAATGGCAGTCAGGCTACCTCTGGTGAGCATATGGAGGGCTGTGCGTCCCTCCAAAGAAATGCCACTCCACACCATTACTGACCCACTGACAAACCGGTCATGCTGAAGGATGTTGCAGGCAGCAGATCGCTCTCCACGGCGTCTCCAGACTGTCACGGTGAGCTGTGAGCACAACCCCCATCTGTGGACGTCAGGCCCTCATACCAGCCTCATGGAGTCGGTTTCTAACTGTGGCCTGCTGGAGGTCATTTTGCAGGGCTCTGGCAGTGCTCCTCCTGTTCCTTCTTGCACAAAGGCGGAGGTAGCGGTCCTGCTGCTGGGTTGTTGCCCTCCTACGGCCTCCCCCACGTCTCGTGGTGTACTGGCCTGTCTCCTGGTAGCGCCTCCAGCCTCTGGACACTACGCTGACAGACACAGCAAACCTTCTTGCCACAGCTCGCATTGATGTGCCATCCTGGATGAGCTGCACTACCTGAGCCACTTGTGTGGGTTGTAGAGTCCGTCTCATGCTACCACGAGTGTGAAAGGACCACCAACATTCAAAAGTGACCAAAACATCAGCCAGAAAGCATAGGTACTGAGAAGTGGTCTGTGGTCCCCACCTGCAGAACCACTCCTTTATAGGGAGGGGGGGGTCTTGCTAATTGCCTCTCATTTCTACCTGTTGTCTATTCCATTTGCACAACAGCAGTTGAAATTGATTCACAATCAGTGTTGCTTCCTAACTGAACAGGTTGGTTTCACAGAAGTGTGGTTGACTTGGAGTTATATTGTGTTGTTTAAGTGTTCTCTTTATTTTTTTGAGCAGTGTATTACATATGATGGACTTCTGTGACAATAAACACTTTTGAATCCTGAATGAGCTTTTAAACTACACACACACACACAATATCTAAATGTTAATAAGGTACTGTCTGTTTTTTTTGTATTGTTCCCTAGTGACCAAACACTCCTCCTGATACAGATTATACTTTTTTAGTATAGATGTTTAGGACATGCTTTAGGTTAAATTAGTGGCCATTAATAGTGATGTTAAATGAAACCAAATAAACAAATAAACTCTTTTAGTAAGCATGAATAAACAAAGCTAAATATGCTACATTTCTGTAGCTTTTGGTAGTATAGGTTATGATTTATGGTATTTAATCTAAAAATAATGTCAAATTATTGAGAAGCACCCAGGTCTACTGACGCACCCCTGCGTCAAAGATGGCCGCCGTGCGAGTATATACATTAATGTTATTAATATCTCAGAGATACAACATCGCAGACACGGTTCATACGTTTTTGAAAACTGGAAACTGTCCCTTTAAATGTTAATTCATGCTTGAGCAGACTGGCCACAAGATGGCAATACATGACCGAGTTGAAGCACGCCCGTATATGGCTAATCCTTTTATGGCTTGCACGGAGGGGGGTTGATTGCTCCCCCGGTGTGACTGCCTGTGACTGCTGTGACTGGCGGATTCAAGTGTCAGTCATTACATGACCGCTGACATCACTGTGACTACCCGATCCGTACCGAGCATGCGCGAGAAAATGTGCGCATGCGCGTTGCGATTGGCCCAGGCACGTATCGGGCAGATATTTTGCGCATGCGTTAACACTTTACGACACTACTAGATGCGAAGTAGTGAACGGAGTGTGTGATCGTACGAGAAGCATTGTAATAAAAAATGAAGGATTTCAGATTTTATGGCGAGTTAAAGGAGTACATCTCCCACGGTTTATTCAAATCGACTTGTGATAAAAATATGCGACGTGAAATTCGTCGTGTATCTGAAAACTTTATAGCTGAAGGTAAGTTAAATTCAAACCATGTTCCTAAGTTAACAGTCTGTCCTGTCGTGGAATATAAAGTTATTATAAATATATTTATAAATAACAACGGTGGAACGTTTTCTTTTTATGTTTAGATAACCGAATGTTTTACATCGGACCAAACAAAAATTATATGCGTTTGGTTATGTTGACTGAAGAGGAAAATAGGTCTGCTCTGATCGAGTGTCATAATAAGCCTGGCACCGGTGTTACCATCATGGTGTACGAGGCACTAGAGACAGGGTTATTGCCGGTTACTTTTGGCCTACCTTTTGTTTGGTCCGATGTAAAATATTCGGTTATCTAAACATAAAAAGAAAACGTTCCACCATAGTTATTAACTTTATATTCCACGACAGGACCGACTGTTAACACATGGTTTGAATTTAACTTACCTTTAACTATAAAGTTTTCAGATACACGACGAAGTCGGTTTGAATAGCTCCTTTATACTCCTTTAACTCCTTTAACTCGCCATAAAATCTGAAATCCTTCATTATTTTATTACAACACTTCCTGCACCCCAAACCAATGTTCTCCCCAATGTAACCAATGTATAAATCTATATTATATTATAATGTATGTGTATGTATGTATGTATGTATTAATCCGCAGTTACAATTATAATAAATATAATTTATTATTATTTCTATTATTATTTAATTGTTATTACTACTATTATTTTTAACTGTTTACAAAGGTGTCGTAAAATGTAACGTTAGTGTCGTAAAGTGTTAACGCATGCGCAAATATCTGCCCGATATGTGCCTGGGCCAATCGCAACGCGCATGCGCACATTTTCTCGCGCATGCTCGGTACGGATCGGGCAGGGTGTACGGATCGGGTAGTCACTACCCAATCCAAACCGGAAACCCAATTTTGACTGCGCATGCGCGGAATTGTACGTCATTTCCGATAAGTCTTACGGCTACGCATGCGCGTCAAACTAGACACTTGAATTGGAATATTTTACAATAAAAACGCGTGAAAACCAATGCTATGATAAATGCTTATATGTGCATTCGTTATAATTATTAACTTATTTTTTAAAATATTTTTTAAGTTTTAAATATATATTTTTAAGTACTTATAAAATCAGCATTCCAAATAATTTTGTAATAATTTTGTTGCTTTAACCCAGGGGTCGGCAACCTATGGCACGCGTGCCACCGTTGGCACGCCGAGGCATAATCACTGGCACGCAGCACGCTGGACCAGCATCAGCAAAAAAATGATAAATTAATATAAATTATTATATTAATGGAGTATACTTTCGCGAGTGACCGTAGCGCGCGACTCCGCACGCACACCTCGCGCGAACGGCGGAGGCGTTTATACTTGGCGATCGATCGCGAAATAATGCTTAATTTGTGTCCATTTACACCTCCCCTCCGCTAACAATTTACACTCGCCACACAACGCCCCCCCCCCCCCCCCCCCCCCGGTCAACAATTTAAATTCGCCGCCATAGTGGCACACTCATTGACTAGACATGTTATAGTTGGCACGCCATGTCTCAAAGGTTGTCGACCCCTGCTTTAACAGAATATTTATAAATTAAATATAAATATCAACAAATTGGAGTCACGAGTTTGTGCAAAGCTGAGTTTTGACCTCAGGGTGCATGAACAGTCTGCCTGTCACAGTCGTGTGGGTCGTTCTCATAGGACTTGAGCTGGACAAACCTGGACAAACTCAGACAGGTGTGACCACTTGCACGTACAAACCACCACTGCTATGGTGAGCCAAAGCTAAAATCCCATTAGAGAGGCTGAACCGTGGAACATGTATAGTCACGCATGTATAGTCATAGTTCTTTTTAACCTATCTGTCTGGAATAGAAAAGGGCCAATGTCTCAGTGTCAGGAAGCTATGGAGGTGGACATCCTCCTGAAAGGTCACTGGGGGGGGGGGGAGCTGGAACTGGAGAACTGGAACTGGAGCTGGTCTAAAGGAAGTGCTCCCCTCCCAATCAGCTCCCATATACCAACACACCTGTGTCTGCTAGAGTTCCAGTGCCACCGGGCTGCTCTGTTCAGAACTTTAAAGCCTCCTTGCGACCTTGAAAGAAAATGATAGAGATCTGACCCACCTCATAAATCTCAGCTGTGTGCCACTGTGCCGAGCTTTACTACAGAAACTGCTCATCTCGGATATGAGCTCCTTCTGATGAGAGGGAAAAGTTGGCTGAAATAACAGGTGCAGCTAGGTGGGTTTTTAGATTCTTTAGATTCCACAGGACATGATGAACAACAACACTGAACTGTATGCATTTAAATGACACATTTGGAACATGCAAGGGATATTGGGGTGATATTTCATGGAAAGCATGGTTACAATGATACTTCCAGTCACGGGTCATAGTAGTACATTTCGTCATAGTAGTACGTTTGCAGATGACACAGCCATCGTCGGGTGTATCAGGGATGACAGGGAGGAGGAGTACAGGAGCCTAGTGAAGGATTTTGCAACCTGGTGCAATGCAAACCACCTACAGCTCAACACCACAAAAACCAAAGAGCTGGTCATCGACTTTGGGAAGTCTAGACCCAAGCCACGACCGATCATGGTAGGAGGGGACGAGGTGGAGATGGTTGCATCATACAAGTACCTGGGGTTGTGGCTGAACAATAAACTGGACTGGTCTTGCAATACAGAGCAACTGTGCAAAAAGGGACAGAGCAGGATGTATTTTCTCAGGAAGATTCGGTCCTTCAACATATGCAGAAAACTCCTGCTGACTTTCTACCAGACGGTAGTGGCCAGTGTCCTGTTCTACACCGTGGTCTGCTGGGGGGGCAGTATATCCAAGAAAGACTCTTCCAGGATAGAAAAACTGATCAGGCGGGCAGGATCTGTTGTCGGCACTAGGCTGGACTCTCTGGTGACGGTAGCAGAAAAAAGGACACTGAACAAACTACTGGACATCCTGGATAACACCAGTCACCCATTGCACACGGTCATCATACAACAGAGGAGTCTGTTTAGTGACAGACTACTACTTCCCAGGTGCAGGACTAATAGACTCAAACACTCTTTTGTCCCTCAGGCCATCAAACTATACAACTCCTCTCTGGGAACGAGGGGGAAGGAGTTAATAGGTGGATGTGCCAATGGGTAGACTGAGAATGTTTGGGAATCAGCTGAGCTGATCACCTATAAACTGGGCTATGTGTAATATGATGACACAATTTATTTAATCAATCAGTTCATCCAAATCACAATACCTCATAATGGGCTATGTGCAATTGCATCCTCTTATCCTTTTATACATTGCCGTTTTTTCTTAGTTTATGTTTATTAATATTACTGTTATTATTATTATTATTATTATGTTGTGTGCTTAATCTTGTTTTAGTGATATTTTTAAATTGTAATACTACCTTGTTAACATTATGGTACTGTAACGCTGCTACTGGAAAAATACAATTTCCTGAAGGGATCCGTCCCAAGGGATAAATAAAGCTCTATCTATCTATCTATCTATCTTTTTCAACACATGTCCATTTACTTTAGGGGAAAAAAGCAAACAGCTGAAGTTCACGACCACCCGGATGCTGAAATGTAAATAAAAATAAAATTTAAATGTGCCATATTGGTCAACTGTGATTTTGCGCATGTGCCCAGAGTGGTGGGCGGCCCCAGTGCCCGGGGAGCAGGTGCCACGTGGAGGACCCGTGCGGTACACAAGCAAGGGAATGCTAGCCTGCAGCTTTGCTGTGGGTCTATGGCCTGGTGAGCAGTTCCTGAGCATGGTGGCCCTGTGGAGCTCCTGACGTCTGGCCAGCTTTGGACAGGCTTTAATGGAGTTGCCCCATGACCCCTGAAGCCAGGTCTTCACAGCGTGCCCTGATGCTGTGGTTAACATCTGACCCACTACCTCACCCCAGTTCCACCAGCGTTTAGAAACTGGACACTAGAATAATGAAGTGAGAACATCTTTGGACTTACAAATCCGTCTCTGTTGGTTTGTGTTTGTCTTCTTTGATGTCAGCATGTCAGACGGCGAGAGCTGTCACTCTTGGTGAAGACACCGTAGCACCACTGCATGTCGGGTTTCACACTGTACGAGACTGTCAGCTACCTAAGAGCACTTTAACTACTCATAATACGCAGGTCAAAAAGTCTCGCCTACTCTTTTTGAGACGTACACTATATGTTTCAAACAAACCGAGACATTCCTCCGGGGTTCTGGGCCTCTTGCGGTGACCTTGTGCTAAGAGAATCGATAGAAAATAAAGAAAAGGAAAAGAAGAGAGAAAAGCAGAAGCAGTAGACGCTAGTGTTGGAGGTGTTTGTGGGATGTGGAGCTGCAGTGGGTTCCCTGAAGAGGACATTGATTAACAAAGACGTAGGATGGATTTGATTTTTGTTTTTGTTTTTTTCTAAAATGTCAAATCAGATTAAGAAGTTTGTCGTTGGGAAGCTGCGTGGAGGACATGCTGCTCAGTGATCAACACTGCCACGAGTCTCTCTCTCTCTCTCTCTCTCTCTCTCACTCTCTCTCTCTCTCTCTCTGTCTGTCTCATTCTCTCTTTCTCGCTCTTTCTGTCTCCCTCTCTCTCTCTCTGCTTCTCTCTCTCTCTCTCTCTCTGTCTCTCTCCCTGTCTCTTTCTCCCCCCTCTCTCCCTCCCTCTCTCTCTCTCTCTCTCTCTCTCTCTCTCTCTCTCTCCCTCTCCCTCCCTCTCTCTCTCCCTTTCCATTCTAAGCCCCACCAGGGTTTCTCCTGTTCTCTGTTGTCATACGTATATTTGGGCCACACAGTTCCGGAGAGACATTTTATTAGCACGTTATTAGATTTCACTGGTAATACCAGATGTCTCCCCCCAGCTACTGTGACACTAATGCTTCCTTCCCACTTACCAGGCTGCTAAGGTTTCTACAAGATATTTGACATTTGACCCTCACATTACAGCATGAGGATCTGGGCACAGTTTATAAACCGTAGATGTAGTTGTGTAGGCAGGAGTCTCAGAAGGATATTCTCATAAGGGCGTGGGATGGACGTTTGCTTAAACATTAGAGATTTGTAGATAATTTTTCATGAATATATTTTCACTTACATATTACATTTACAGGAATAAACAATATTCTTAGGCCAGTGTTTATGAACAACATTAAGTTGAAAGCACGTCATATAAAATGCACATAGGTTTATATTTATATATATATATATACAGTATATATATATATATATATATATATATATATATATATATATAAAATATGTTTTAGTTCATGTGAAAACTGGTAAGAGCAGGATCACACATGTTCCTCTTGAAGTGCCACTTGAAAATGTGGGTCTTCAATCTAGATTTAGAGAGTGCAAGAGACACCTCTGTTCAGACAGGCTCTGTTCTATGAGCTGGGCGGTGGAGGTGTGTCTCCCCATCTCTGGAGGGACTCTGGGTCCAGATGGGTTGTACTTGGCGAGTGAAGTGGGTGGGTGAGACTGCTGTTCTCCGGCGGGAGTGTGTGGGTCGGTGTTTGGCTCTGTAGACATTGAGGTGAACATCAGTTTCAGGTGTATACCTGCTTCACTTCATCTAGGTCATTAGCTCTCTAACGTGGTTTTACAGATCAGGGTGATGTGTGCTTGAGGCACAGAAACTTCAAGCCTTTGCAGGATTGAAGACTCTGGATGCAGACGCAGAAAAACGTGACTATCAGACGTCAGGAACTTTGATGTCAGGAAGAGTTTACTTTCACTTAGTTTGATTTGCTTTAGACTTTGTGCATTAACAGCTTGGTAATCTAACATTATTGATTATATATTGAGCTGTAGCATGTTGTTAGCAGGAATCATGTGGCCTACTGTGACCTCCAGTGGCCTCAAGCTCAGGAAGCTAACAATCTATAGTCTAACTCTGACTGCTTCCTGTCAGGTTAGTGACTCACACTTGAACGCCTGATTGGTCAGCCTGTCCTCAGGTGGACTGAAGGCGAGAGGCTTCCTGTGCTGGTCGATTTGCCTCATTATGTTTTAAAAGTTCTATCTTCATTTCTGTAATGTCAAATCCTGAAGGGCACAGAATTTCAGAAAGAAGATACCACTTACTTTCCAGTGATGGTTCTACGCTAGGACTTGGCAGACATGAAAATGGGTATGGCAGCAGTTTAGGGCAGGGGTTTGGGGCAGCGGTTTGGGGCAGTGGTTTGGGGTAGGGGTTTGGGGTAGGGGTGTGGGGCAGGGGTAGGTGTTTGGGCCAGGGGTGTGGGGTAGTCCTGCTGCCTGGCCTCCTCTCTTCTCTGATTTTGCAGAAGCGTTCTGGCACTGTGCCTGACATCACATCTGCACTACGGTGCTTTCTGAAGTTCAGAGGCTGATGCAGACTTGCAGGCTGATGCGTTCTTCTCCCCCGGCTTCTAGTTCCCACAGAGGCGTCCAAATGTGCAGCTTCAAGGCGGCTGCCTGGCACGTTACCAGGACCACCGGCTGATTATTGGAGGAGCTGTGGCGTTCAGGCCTGGTCTGCCTTTTGTTTGCTGGTTTCCACACAGGGCTAATGGGGAAACGAGCAGTGGGGCTGCTGTTGGCCCAGACAGCAGGCAACAGATCTGCTGTCTGATCAGTAGAGTCTTTCAGGCTCTCATCAACACACACAAATAAAAGGGCTTTGTTTGTGTTTTTGCTCTGTGAGCCTGCAGAAGTGTGTTATGTATAGCACCGCAGGGTTTGTGTGTGTGTGTGTGCACATCGCATGCATGTATTTGCTCAGAATGGATCTGTCTCAACAAATCTGTTCTTGCTCAGCTATAAAAATACATTATCGCTCCCCAACCTAAACTGATGGGAGGAAATTGGTTATGAAACAATGACATATGCACCTTTTCCCTGATATAGAATGGGGCAGAAATTTTATTTTATTGCTAAATTGAGTTATTGACTTCAGAAAAATGGCTTGAAGGGGTTATTACCCAAGCATCCCGCTATCTGTGTTCATCTGTCTTATGATTTTCAAATCATTTCATGGTTTTGCTTTTATCGTTCCTAACTGGAAGCCTTTCTACTGGAATACACGCTGGTTCATACAATGCCTTTGATGGTGATGGGAGGGGTCGATAATTAATAAAGCCAGTGTATGTCACATGAGAAACATCTTTATTTAGTTCTCATATTGGTACATCGAAATCTTACATCACTCATAAAGAAAAAATTACCAAGGTAATGGGCCAAAATAAATATGTGTAGATCTTACACGTTCTGCTAGAAACTTTTGGTTTTGACTTCAGCCAGCCAAAGTGTATTTATGTCTGTGTCTGGAGTGACGGTGCGACTGCAGGCTACGTTATAAACGTGCGAATGCAGACTACGTTATAAACGTGCGAATGCAGACTACGTTATAAACGTGCAATTGCTCATAATGTGCACAGTAATTCTATTCTAAGTGTGAAATGCTTGCTTGTGTCAAAGTAAAAAAGCCATTGGAAAGTGAGAGAGAGTATGTATGTTTGTGTTGATGACAGCAGTATCCTGTGCTTCAATTAACACTTCATATAGACTATATAGAACACAATTTGGATACATGTCTATAACTCGTTTCACAATACATACAGCTTTTTATGTGTGGTTAAGAATATATTGGCCTTTTACGTTAACAATTAGATGTTCGTCTGAGATTGCATGAACTTAATTCAACAGCAGTCCTGAAATCAGACATGAGAGCGCTGATGCTGGTCTCTCTGGAGAACACATATGCATGTCTCCCTTGAGAACACTGATGCTGGTCTCCCTGGAGAGCACTGATGCTGGTCTCCCTGGAGAACACTGATGCTGGTCTCCCTGGAGAGCACTGATGCTGGTCTCCCTGGAGAACACTGATGCTGGTCTCCCTGGAGAACACTGATGCTGGTCTCCCTGGTGAACACTGATGCTGGTCTCCCTGGAGAGTTCCCCCAATCATCCCCTCCCTGCTTTTATCTATCGAGCCCATTATTCATGTTTGAAAAAGATGTTCAGCGCCTTTCGACAGTGTGTCGATTGAGGGTGGTGAGATATGACCAGTCACTCGTGACTAAAGTGTAACGTGGTAACACTAGGGACGACTGTTCTTCAGTGGCTATGGGGAAGAGTGGAGAACAGGGGGATTCACAGCACATAAACGACAGGGGGACGGGGCTTCTCTGCTCAAGTGCTGAAAGACCACAACAACAATACATTTGATACTGCATCTAAGAAGCATAAAACACTGTGTATTACAAACACCAAGAAACATCTGTATCCACATTTATAGTCTTTTGAGTAGTATTGGCAAAGGTAAATCAAGCATAACCAGACTCTGGCAAACACTTTGGTTACAGGCTTTGGTAACGCCTACTGCAGTGCAGTGCACAAGGTATAGTTACATGTAATTCATTCACGAGTGTACTTACACATGCACACAGTCTCTCTAGCTCACGCTCATGTACACACTCATATACACACTCTTACATACACACACACATCTCTCTCTCCCTTATATAGACACAGTCATACACTCTCTTACAGACACACGCACGTCTCTCTCTCTCTCTCTCTCTCTCTCTCTCTCTCTCTCTCACACACACACACACACACACACACACGTACACATTTTGTCTCTTCCCCTGCCTCTTTTTCTCTCTCCCTCCATCTCTCTTTCTCTCTCTCCCTCCATCTCTCTCTCTCTCTCTCTCTCTCCCTCCATCTCTCTTTCTCTCTCTCGGGGATTTCAGGATCCTCTTACTTTGAGCCACTTGAATTAATGCATGACTCATGACTTCATTTAAAACCATGAAAAATAACCTCACCGATATGTAACTACATTATACTGTTTTCCAAAATCCTTCACGGGCTGCACTCTGGAATGCTGTGAGCTTCTAGCAACTCTCGTGTAGTAGCAATTTACACACTACAGCTTTGGAACACACACACACATACACAGAGTACACGGACACAATCACTATAGCAACAGCACGGCTTAAGATCCAGATACTTAAAGTGGGGCAAGAGATGTGAAGATAGACGAGACGATCAGTGTTTTCAGAAGGACATGTTAAATGGGTTTGGGAATCTTCTCTGGAGCAGCTGCAGAGAGCACCGACCATCCTGTCTGTCCTGTCTGTTGTGTGGATGTCCACAGGGTTTCAGCTTTACTTTAACAACCACAAACAGGACATGAACACACTGTGTTGCCCACCCACCCCACTCTCCCGTGTTCCACAGACGGGCCATCGTCGTCAGCTGATTACCACCCTGTCCGGTTGGTCAGCACCCTATCCAGGAGTGTGACACGCCCACAATTTCTCCCTCTGAAACCCCCACCCCACCCCCCGATGTTCTCACCACCCATGAGTCCTACGTCATGTCTCCTCCATCCACTCCACTGCAGTCTATCAAGTGTCCTTTATTCTCTGGACATGCCCACCAAGGCGGAGGCCGGCGGCCACTAGATGACCCGGCAGCGGTGAGCGGTGTCCGGGCTGACGGTGGATCCCCCCTCCGTCTTCACTGTCGCCCTGGAGGATGCTGCGTGCGAGCCCTGTGGCCTGCCGCTGTCGCCGTGGTGACACAGGCGCTCGCGGTAGCTCTGGGCGAAGACGAGCAGCATGAGCGGGTTGACGCAGCTGTGCGAGTAGCTCAGGCAGATGCTGACGTTGTAGGCATAGACAAAGGCGCTGGTGGGATGCCTGACGCCCAGGTTGATCACCTGGATGACGTGGTACGGCGACCAGCACACCAGGAACACGGTGATGACCATCAGCACCATCTTGGTTGCCCGGCGAGCCCACACTGACTGCTTGCGACGGACGCGGCGGATAGAGCGGAACACGTGGTAGAGCGTCAGGGAGTAGAAGGTGATGATGATGAAGAGGGGGACGATGAAGCCCAGCGTGGACTGGTACAGCGTGTACCAGTACATGTCCTGCGGCCCATCCAGGTACATCATGCAGACGTTCATCTGCGTCTTGGAATCCACCCTGGCGTACATCATGACGGGGATGGTGAGGAGGAAGCTGCCCACCCACACCAGAAGGTTGATGACGATGGTCCACTGGATGGTGCGGTTCTCCGAGGTCGGGTGGACGATGGCCGTGTACCTTGGGAATAATCAGAGGACATGACGGTCACACCTAGCACACGTGTCTCTCACACCACTGTAAACTCACGGCTGAAGCTTGGGGTTATTTATCCGCATTAGTAATATTTCACCTCCAGGCATCGTTGATCACGTGTGAATAGTTTAAAAACACAAGAGTTTTGGGATGGTTCTTTTGCTGTATCATCCCTCTTTGACTTTTCATCTCACAGGTTATTACGGCATTATAACAGTGATTACAAATGCTACACTACGATAATGACTCTTCTTTTAGACTTCCAAATAGGGGTGACCTGCAATAGTCGCTGATTCGACTATAGTCGACTATACCCCCTAGTCGACTATGAATGTCATAGTCGAATGTACCGTTCTAACTGCATGGGGGTGCCCAAGGACGCTGCTAGCATTAGTTGTTACATTAAATGTCTTTGTTTTCGTTATATATAGCCTTTTGTCAAATAAAATCATTCTAATTTCTGTTAATAAATATTTAAAAATGATGTGTGCGCATTAACAATAGGCATCTTCCTTACTACACATTAATACATCACACCCTGCAGTTGCACAATCCAAACGAGCGGAGCTGAACACGCTACAGGATCAGCGTCCGCCGAGATTATAATGTCTACTAAAAAAACTTCAAAAGTATTTTGAAAAAGATAAAGATGAATCAAATAAAGTAAAGTGCAAGTTATGTCGTCAACGTCTTTTATTTCGCACGACAACAACCAACATGGCATACCATTTAAAACGCGTAAGGCGAAAAAAACGTTTGCCGTTTGTCGTCTCGTCGCGGTGCGTCTCGGCAAGTAATCCTATAAACATTTATTGTTGTTGTTTGCTTTTAAACCCCGTTACTTGAACCTTTCCTTATAATTTGTTTGCTGTTGTGTGGAAATGTTTTATATATATTTTCAGGCAGGCATATTTTATTTAAAATATTTTTGACATTTTGCACAGTGCCTGTCTGACAGTTCGATATGCGCACTGACGGTTAATGTTCTCTAACGTTTCATTAAAAAATAAATAAGTAATAAATAAAAGCTGAATAAAGACAACCTACCATGTTTATTCATTTATCTGAGTGTTTTAGGTTTTTACTTTGAAGTGGAAAAAAGTCCTGAATGAGAACGGGATCCCGTTTAAGGTGCTCTTTAAAAAAACCCTGATTCGACTATTAGTCGACTAAAGGGAAAATCTGACGAATCATATTCGACTATGAAAATCCTTAGTTGAATACACCCCTACTTCCAAATGTACCCATACCAATTTGTAAGTATTATTAAGGCTAATCGCTACATTGATCTCTGTTAAATTAGTGACACTGTGTCATACACAGACTTGTACAGCTCAGTAGCTAATGAACTGAACACAGCACATGAGCAGCAGTAACCAGGCAAATCTACAGCCTACGTCTGTGTCTACGTACGGGAGAGATGGAGCAGAGTTTTGGGGAAGTATTTGGGAAGCCTCCACCAGTCTGGGGGCTCTGGTGGATGTGTGGTTCTGCTCCGTGTCTCTGCCATGCTCCTGAGTCAGTGAAACCCCTCTGTCTTCCTACACCAGGGGCATCACATGGCTTGTCCCTCTCATGTGGACACGGGACAGGGGAGGGATGGTTGAAGAGGCTGCTGTATGAAAATCTCTTATCATCACATCAGACCCTTCTGGAGTCACGCAGCCCCTGGAGCTGCGCCTGCTGCTCCACCGTAATACACACACAGCATCTATCAGAACTGATCCACATGTTAACAGTGCCAATTGTGCACTACCCCACTATACGCTGTCCCACTACTCACTGCTACACTACACACTGTCCCACTACTCACTACCCCACTACTCACTGCTCCACTACACACTGTCCCACTACTCACTACCCCACTACACACTGTCCCACTACTCACTGCTCCACTACACACTGTCCCACTACTCACTACCCCACTACTCACTGCTCCACTACTCACTACCCCACTACTCACTGCTCCACTACACACTGTCCCACTACTCACTACTCCACTACTTCACTACTCACTGCTCCAGTACTCACTGCTCCACTACTCCAGTACTCACTACTCCACTACACACTGTCCCACTACTCACTACTCCACTACTCACTACTTCACTACTCACTGCTCCACTACACACTGTCCCACTACTCACTACCCCACTACTCACTGTCCCACTACACACTGTCCCACTACACACTGTCCCACTACTCACTACTCCACTACTCACTACTTCACTACTCCCTACTCCAGTACTCACTGCTCCACTACACACTGTCCCACTACTCCACTACTCATTGCTCCACTACTCACTACTTCACTACTCACTGCTCCACTACACACTGACCCACTACTCACTACTCCACTACTCACTACTTCACTACACACTGTCCCACTACTCACTACTCCAGTACTCACTGCTCCACTACTCACTACTCCAATACTCACTGCTCCACTACACACCGTCCTACTACTCCACTAATCACTGCTCCACTAATCACTGCTCCACTACTCACTACTTCACTACTCACTGCTCCACTACACACCGTCCCACTACTCACTACTTCAGTACTCACTGCTCCACTACTCACTACTCCAATACTCACTGCTCCACTACACACTGTCCCACTACTCCACTACTCACTGCTCCACTACTCACTACTTCACTACTCACTGCTCCACTACACAATGTCCCATTACTTCACTACTCACTGCTCCACTACACACTGTCCCACTACTCCACTACTCACTGCTCCACTCCTCACTACTTCACTACTCACTACTTCACTACACACTGTCCCACTACTCACTACTTCAGTACTCACTGCTCCACTACTCACTACTCCAGTACTCACTGCTCCACTACACACTGTCCCACTGCTCCACTACTCACTGCTCCACTACTCACTACTTCACTACTCCACTACACAATGTCCCACTACTTCACTACTCACTGCTCCACTACTCACTGCTCCACTACTCACTACTTTACTACTCACTGCTCCACTACACACTGACCCATTACTCACTACTCCACTACTCACTTCTCCACTACACACTGCTCCACTACACACTGACCCACTACTCACTGCTCCACTACTCACTACTTCACTACACACTGACCCACTACTCACTACTTCACTACTCACTGCTCCACTAAACACTGTCCCACTACTCACTGCTCCACTACACACTACTCCAGTACTCACTGCTCCATTACTCCTTACTCCAGTACTCAATGCTCCACTACTTCACTACTCACTACTCAACTACACACTACTCTGCTACACAGTATTCCACTACAAACTACTCCACAATGTACTATTTCAGTATGCACTACCTCACTATGCACTACTCCACTACACACTACCCCACTATGTCTGATTGGTCTGTATCCGAGACAACTTACATAGAAGACTTAAAAGCACCAGGATTCAGACACATTAGGATTTAGGCACATCTGCTGAGGTTTGTGGATCTTAACTTAGAAACCACAGCCCTAGAGTTATTGCAATACACTGCAAATGTCATACTGCCCGTGATAAGACACTTTAAGGCCCTGTAGTCCGAGTGACTTACAGACAGCTTCACTGTCTCTGTGGAACTCACTTTTATAGTAGACCTAGCTCAGAGTCTTAGCCACGGAGAAGCCCAAATCCCTCTCAGAGATACACACCAAGCACAAGTGGAACATTATGTTTGTGTTCACTAAGTGCAATATTAAAATCAACGTATTATTGTTATTATCATTATTGTTGCCATTATTATTATTATTAGTAGTAGTAGTAGTAGTATTGTATTATCATCATCATTATTATATATAGTTGTTAGTTAATGATTCTCTGGTGTCCACAGCCCAGGTGTGTGAGGAGTGGACATGTCCCTCCCTCTGTTGGATCTTTTTATTCAGGAATCTTGAGCTATAGAGCCACAGATGACCCTTTGTCTCTAGACTTCACCATGGCTGACAAACACGTCCCAGTGTGTGAGGGTCAGCAGTGTAGTCTTACAGCAATGTTTGGAGTTTTTATCCAGGGGCTAGTTGCATGATGACTGTTTTGACTTTTTTTTTTACAGAGGGGAAATCCTTTACAAAGAGTGCCCTTTATACTTCAACATCACACACAATCCCCTGAAGACACAGTAGTCAGTAGAAAGTCCCATATTTGCCAAAGCTGGAGGATGTCACTGGGGTCTTGTACTTGGGGGAACCTTTATACCCAGCTGTTTATTAAAGCACTTCCTAAGGACTTGTCTTCTCTTAAACGGTATTACGTCTCTTTACTCATTTCAGACCTCATGGATGTCAGTTGACGTGACAGTTGCAGACGTAACAGTTAACAGACGTGACAGTTACAGATGTGCACACTGCACACTGACATTTAATTCCTGTTAACATGTGGGTTGAGGTGGAACACAGATCTGACCCTCTGGCGTGCGCGGGTCTTCATTCTGAGTGGCCCCAGTAGTAAACCACTGTCATGGTAGGACACCCAGAGATGTTCAGAGATTCTTTCTCCCAGATGGCATTAGGAAGCCAAATCTTAACAGCCTTCACACTGATTTTCCCTTTATGGCTTAAATTGTGACCATGGGCCTACCCAAGGAGGGGTAATTGAGGGCTAATTGAGTGATAATTGTGTGATTTCTGCATTTTCATCTTGGTATAACTGTTTCGTCTAATTTCCCTCATAGGGACCATAAACACTGAGCGATAAACCCAAAGATCCAAAGAGAGGTGGCTGGTTGCCTTTCTGCAAACACTTTTTATGTTGTGCCATTAAGCCTAATTAATACAAAACTAATACAACATTGTTCATAGAACATTAACTGTAAATTCTAAGTATTTTCTCTACGTTTACATTTTATTTTTCATTGACAAATTTATACGTGAATTTAAATATTCCACATCTTTTTTTGTTGCTTATTAATGGTGATATGTATTAATCACCCTGGAAATGCATCGCTATGGCTTGTGATAAATGTCAGTGCATGATGTCAAAAGATGACACTCACCTGTCAATGCACAGCACGGTTACTATTCCAACTGTGGTGAACTGGTTGCTGACGTCCACGACAACAACCGCTTTGCACATGAAGTTCCCGAAGACCCACTGTCTGTCTCGGACGAGCTGGTGGATGTTGAAGGGCATCACAAGCAAGAAGAGCAGGTCCGCGATGGCCAGATTCAGCACGTAAATATCGGAGACCGTCTTTTTCTTGCATGTCGCAACCGCATAAATGACTAAACTATTGGCGAGAACTCCAACTGAACACAGGACCCCGTACACCGTAGGGAAAATGTGCATGAACGATGCGACCTCAATGCTGCTGGAAGTGGACGTGGTTCTGTTCACGCACGAAGAGTTTGTAGAATTTGAAAGGTCATCGTAATTGCAAAGAATTCCTGAGCTGTTCATCTCCAAAGTTTAAAACAACTTGAACAAATAAACAGTTGTAAAGTTCGAAAAAAGGTCGAAAGGGTCGAATAGATGCCGCACAAACACGAGCAAAGTGTTCAAAAACAAAGGCACAGAAGTTACAGCGCCGTATCCAGAACACTTGGAAAGTTTGCGTGTACTTTGCTTGTCTCGTAGAATAGTTGATGTGCCTAGCTGGGTGTTTACGTTGATTCTCCTCCGAAGATCCCATCAAACAAAACTTGAAACCAGAAGTGAAGGCACGTTTCTGATCTGTGCTACAGTAGACTACTGTACTGAGTGCTGTGCGTTTCTCCTTCATCTGTCCTATTAAAGACACGCCGCGTGTCCACCCATCAAAGCACCCTGGACGTTTATTCACATAGCTTAGGCAACAGACTACTAATAATTATCGCACAGGATAATACTCTTTTTGGCCATAATTAAAATTACAATACATTTGTCTTTATCGAAAATCTTGCTAATCACCAACCTGTTTAATAAAGCCCTACAATCTGCGATTGTTCCGGTGGGCTTTAAGATAAATCTGTAGGCGTTTCACGATCTGTGAATGTGATGCACAGGGAGATGAAACACACAATCTTACAAGCACAAAGTAACATATCTCCACGTGAGCCCTGGAAGCTTGTTCTTATAACGGATGTTCTTATAACGGTTCTTCAGGTACATCCCGTTTTGTTTACAGGTTACTCTTTTAAGTGTTTATGGTCATGTGGTTTATGGTCAATGAATACACATGCATTAGACCTGAATGTAGGAAGTGTTTACTACTTTTTTAAATTTAGCACTCTGGTCTGTTACCTCCAGCATTCCAGTCTGTTCTGCAGTGTGTTCACTTTTAACATGGCTGAGAGATACGTTGAATACATAACACATAACACATTACGTGTTCACACATAACACGGCACGTGTGAATTCACACATAACACAGCACGTGTGAATTCACACGTTACACAGCACTTGTGAATTCCCACATTACACAGCACATGTGAGTTCACGCGTTACACAGCACGTGTGAGTTCACGCGTTACACAGCACATCCACTGAAGGCGGCAGGCAGGAGAAAAACGAGGCAGTTTACGTGTTTGACATGGGCAAACAGGCAAAGGCAAAACGCAGTGCAATATCATACAGCCTTCAAAGATCCACAGCTGAATGATGTGGCATGGCCACAAGAATCCTGCAAACAAAGCTTTTGGAGTCCCGGGGATGGGAGACAGCAGTGTCACGGGAGGGTGTCTGGTACCCTGGTGAGACTGACTGGAGTACACTGGGGGGTGTGTGAGGAGAGCACGCTTTAGAGGTGTGGTGCACATCACTAGAGGTGTGGGGCACATCACTAGAGGTGTGGTGCACATCACTAGAGGTGTGGGCATCGTTAACAGTGTTGGCTGCTGTATAGGGTGAGTTAAACACTGAAGAGTTTGCAAACTCCTGCACACTGCAGTGTTCCAGTCACTCACACTTCTAGATGTGGTATCAGCACTGTGGTTGTTTAAGAAGCACCTGTTTGTTGTTGATGTTGTGATGTTTACATCATGTGACTGAAGAACACCTCGCCACGGGGATATTACATCATCAAGCACACGCCTCCATCCACCGCCTCCATCCTGCAGCTCATTGGCTCTCTCCACACGGAGGCCCTCCTGGCCGTTTAGTGGGAAGCTCTTGTTGGGAATGTCACTAGCTTGCAAATTTGCTATTTTAGCCTTGCTGGGATGGTAAGTCTGTCTGTCTTTAATGCATGACATATCGGATAAAAGATCCCACGTGGGAGGAGCTGCCGAGGTCACCGGAGGGGCTTTTCCTGGGCGGCGGCCTGGCTTGACCTGAACCCTACGCTCGCCATCGGGGTGATGTTCTCATTCACAGTCAAAGAACTGCAGAAGACCTGCTGTTCAGACACATGGCTAGGGCTGGGTATCAATTCAAATTCCAAGAATCGATCCGATTCCGATTCTGAAGATTAAGAATTGATTTATTTAGATTTAATCCGATTTAATCGATTCGATCCGATTCGATCCAATTCAGGGTTTAGTGTTATTAAAAATGTATTTGAGCTGTTTCCTGACTATGTACAGAAGCAACATGTTAAAACTAGTATTATATCGATATTAATCAGCAAATAGTTACTGGTAGTTGGTAGTTACTGATGGCTGGAAGACTGGTGAAAAGGGTCATCATAAATCTACCTTCAAGAAAGGTAATCCAGGACAATAAACAGAGGGCATCTTTGAGGTGTCTATATCTGCAACAGTGGACTCCTACTGTGACACTAACCAGTGCATTATTATTATGATTGAAATAATAAAGAATTCACCCAAAAGCTGTTGCTACCAAATGCATTTTTATTTTAAAAGTGCTCACACTTAATAAACTGAAAGTATAAAATGTAAACGTGTATTTTTCTTTAAAGTGCGAATATAAGAACAGAATTATCATGTTACGGTCCCCGACCCCTCCCTTTTGGGCGTGTGTTAACGTTGTCTGCGTCTACTCGTCTGCGTCTGTGGATCTCCGTGGGTGCGGGTGCGTCTTGTGATAGTCCGTCTCACCTGTGGCTCGTCTCGGCACGTGGGGTTTGTGTGTTCGCGCAGCGTCCTGTGCTCGTCGTTGTTTGAGTCACACGTGTTCGTTGTAAACGTGTTTTATGTGCGCTGTCTGCGCTTTGGTAAATGTAATAAACGTAACGATTTGGAAAGTGCAAAGGATTTTGTCTCGTCCATCGCCTTGCGCCCAACGTTACAAGAACATTTTAAACTTTTTTAAACTGTAAAAACACTGGGTAAACTGTCAGTGACATGGACTAACTGTAAATAGTCACTGACACTGGATAAACTGTCTTTCTGTTTTTAGATTTCCGATTTGACTATCGTCGTTACCGGCACTGTCCGACGCCATGTTGTTTTACAGTTAGTTAGACCGAGCACGCCTGCGTGAATTGAGTTACGAGGCGGGGGTAAAAGTTCACTAAAAAATCGATCTTTGGACGTACAAATCGGTTATCAGATCATCATATGCGAATCGATTCTGAATCGGAAAATCGATTTTTTCAACACAGGCCTACACATGGCAGGTGCATTTTACAAACCCTGAAGTATTTGTCTAGACATTGGTGATGTTGTTGAAGTCTTCAGACAGCAGGATTATCAGAACTTAACCAACTATACTTTCACATAACATTTACTCATTTCTAACCAACCAGTGTCACCATGTTTGATTTACATCAGACCCTCAAAAATAATTGGAAATTTATTTTCTATGAGGAAGTGAAGGAGGAGGAGGTGAAGGAGGAGTAAGTGAAGGAGGTGGAAGTGAATTAGGAGGAGGTGAAGAAGGAAGTGAAGTAGGACTAGGTGAAGGAGGAAGTGAAGGAGGATGAGGTGAAGGAGGAGGAAGTAAAGGAGGTGGAAGTAAAGGAGGAGGAAGTGAAGGAGGAGGAGGTGAAGGAGGAGGAAGTAAAGGAGGAGGAAAGCCAACGTAGCTTTAAAGGTTCATACTTCACATTTTGTTTGTTTGTTTGTTTGTTTTAATTACCAACAACTCATAAAATCAGTGACTATTGGAGAGAGTTCTTCAGAGGATCAGATCACCCAAGCAGAGGGACGTGTCTGAGAGTTCAGTCTCTATGGGACACCACAGTTTGAGGCCACACACTCCCCCGGCGCGTGTGTCTCCAGGGCGTGTGGGAGTGGGTTACTTTAAGGAGCAGATGATGCATCAGTGTGTCTGAGCTCCACTGAGTTTCATTTCAATGGTGGATGAACTGCGCACCTCAGCCAATGCCTGCTTGTTTCCACGGGGACAGACTCTCGTCTGAGTGTATCGCAGCGGACACCATGACGGCGGGATTCTTCTCCAGAGCGGTACAGACATGGATATCTGCACAGGCGTTTCTGTGAGGGAGTCTTCTGCTGGTGTCATGGACCACACTCTACCTCTGTTCTGGTACTGTCACCCCTCCTCCACAGACGTCACACACTAGGGTCCCGGGGGACATATCTCCCATTTATGAACCAAGCCCTTTGTCATGTGCGTGCAGGCCGAACCAAAGCTAGAAACAGCACATGGTCCACTGGTGATTTTCAATTGACTTTCCTAGTCACAAAGAGAGTCATCTCGAACTCACATTCGAATTCAAATGATCATAGACATCCATTTCAGCACTCTTGGAGATGATCATTTCATACTTCTGCCATAATAACCTCAGATGGCCAGATCTTTAGCTGAATTGACATCTATCACGTTCATTATTCATATGATAATCATGCAGATGTTTAACAAAGTCTTTGGGTTAGTGTGCAGTCTGCAGATTATTCTGTTTTGGGTAAGATTTCTATTCTCTCTCTCTTCCTTTAAGCTAAATTGTCTGAATTGAGTGCTTTGATAAGTTCAGATCACACTGTGACATGAACACCACACTGAAGAAAGCCACCCAGTTCTCCAGACCCCCGGGGGGCAGCACACCCTTCTCTGCAGTGTGGATGTGAGCTCTGTGGTGAGCAGCACATGCTCCTGTCTCACATAGGGAAGGGATGGCTTACGTGGGGAACACCTGTCTCACGTTGAGAAGACCTGTCTCACATGGGGAAGATCTGTCTCACATCTGGAAGAACCCGTCTCATGTGGGGAAAACCTGTCTCACATGGAGAAGACTTGTTTCACGTGGTGAAGACCTGCCTCTTGTGTTGAAGAACTGTCTCATGTGACAGGCCCACAAAGGATTTAATAAGTAAAAGCCAACAGTACAACCAGTGAACAGAAGAAGAAGAGCTACACCAAAGCCAGAATCATACTGGTAGGAGCTCTGGGTGAGTACTGTAGCCAGTAGTCCCATAGAGGCTCGTGCTTGTAATCACGTAAACACAGATTATGCAAGATGACATGGGGCTGAGGGTGGAGCTACAATCACACTGGGTGTTGAATTTGTGACTATAGTGTAGCCCTGAGTCTGATCTCATCGAGTGACCAGTTTGGATTGCTGTCTGTCCTCGAGACTGGCTTCTGTCTCATAGCTGTGATTTGTCTGGTGCAGGTCCTCCCTGATGGACGATATGTCCAATCTTTACCATCACGTTTCACTATTTCCAACTGCAAAGTGTCTCTGTCTGCTAACTGATGATTGTAGAGGTATCACAAATCAAGCAAGCACTTCCATTTTCGTCTAGAGGAACAAAATGAACCCATACAACATCTCGGTAATGGCGTGTGTTTGTAGGAGTACGTGTAGGTCATCCTGAGATCAGTAGCGAACCGTGACCTTTAAACCTGGGCCCGCTACCCCCCCCCCCCCCCTCCCCCCCGAAATTTTTTTTTTCCTTTCTTAATAAACTAAATAAAGAAAAACTGAGACGACAGTACAGCTTTAAAAACGCAATAAACAATAATATCTGTACTAGATAACATCTTAAGCAAAATAAGTTTCCAAACAAAATAAGGTTCACAGCTCCGTGGTTCTCGGAAGCGGAATATGTAAACAACGCGCACGAGGACGTCAAAGGGATGAATCGAAACTAGCTAGCGATGGTGCTAACGACAGCTAGCGTCGCCACAGCGGGCGGAAATGATCATACCGTTAAGCCCGCCCACTAAGAGAGAAGATATGATTGGTCAATTTTGCTGTCATTTGAAACTGGTATTGCGCTGAATTATAACTGCCAGGCCCTCTGTAAACGAACAGCGGACATCACAGTCCTGATAGGGGGAGACACAGGCTCACAGGCTTCCACTCAACCCCTCACCTTCCAACACAGATTGAATAGACACGGGTGAATATTTTATTTGCTTATATTTTTGTAATTGTTTAGATGTCGAATGTCAAACTGTAAGTAGATAAAATAAAATTGGATAATTATATATATAATGCTTTAAGAATATTTTAGGCCCTCTGAGAGGGCGTAGAGGGCCCTGACGGTTCCCCACTGCCTGAGATGAGCATTACCGTGTGCATGTGCTGTACAGACTGCAGGAATGGCAACATATTGACAAGCATAGCTTAGGAAAACCTGAGCACATAATCACCACCCCCGCAACTGTGTGGGTAGATGTTGTCACCTAGCATGTTTATATATGTGTTGGAGTACATGTGTGTGTGTGTGTGTGTGTGCGCGTGTGTGTGTGTGCGCACAGGTGCATGTGAGTGTGTGCCCATGCATGTGTGTGTCTGTGCACTTGCATTTGTGCACATGCATGTATTTGGATGTGTGTATTTGAGAACAATGTATTCATACTGTGACTCAAGGCAGTGTGTGCAGAGAGAGAGATAGAGTGAGGAGTAGGAGAGGGAGAGAGAAAGGAAGAGAGAGAGTGAGAGAGAAAGGGAGAGAGAAAGGGAGAGAGAAAGGGAGAAAGAGAGAGATAGAGTGAGGAGTAGGAGAGAGAGAGGGAGAGAGAGAGAGAGGGAGATAGGGGACATGTTTGGGAGAGATAACTGTCCTGTATTCTTTCACACATCACAGGCTGCCTCCTCACAGCTCTCATACATCAGCTCTCATACCTGTACAAATACCACGCAGGGTGCTCACTGGAACCCAGAGACCACCACACCTGATCAGGCTGATCAAATCCACCCTTGGTCTTCAGATCCTACCCAATAGGTATCCTGCAAAAAAGCAGTGTGTGTGTGTGTGTGTGCGTGTGCGTGTGCGTGTGTTTGTGTGCTTGTGTGTGCGTGCCAGTGTGTGTGTGCGTGTGTGTGTGTGTGTGTGTGTGTGTGTGTGTGTGTGTGTGTGTGTGAGTGTGTGTTTAAGGACATTCGAGGGAGGATTAGAGAGCACGCTCTATTCCAGAAGCATTGCTGCTTGGCCGTGTAATAATTAGAATAAGTGGATGCCATCTCTCCAGTCAGTGTGTGTGTGTGTGTGTCTATAATAATGTAATAATTAGAAATGAGTGATGATAAGTGGATGCTGTCTCTCCAGTCTATGTGTCTGTGTGTGCGTGTGTGTTTGTGTGTGTGAAAACAATTAAACTAGGAGCACACACCAACGGATGTATTCAGGACTTCCTCCAAGGCGAAGCACCTCCCACTAAACTCCAACTCCACCACAACCTAAATGTTTACAGAACACACAACTGTAGTCTCCTTCATCACCAGCGAGGGGCCGTAAGAGGTGAGCTAAAGCTCTTTACAGACACTAGATAACTAGATACTAGACACACCCCAGACAGTTCCACACCCCAGACCCTACACACCCCAGACCCTACACACCCCAGACCCCACACACCCCAGACCCCACACACCCCAATACCTACACACCCCAGTCCATACACACCCCCGACCCTATACACCCCAGACCCTACACACCACAGGACATCCATACACACCCCAGACCCTACACACCCCAGGACATCCATACACACCCCAGACCCTACACACCCCAGGACATCCATACACACCCCAGGACATCCATACACACCCCAGGACATCCATACACACCCCAGGACATTCATACACACCCCAGGACATCCACACACACCCCAGACCCTACACACCCCACGACATCCATACACACCCCAGACCCTACACACCCCAGGACATCCATACACACCCCAGACCCTACACACCCCAGACACTACACACCCCATACCCCACACACCCCAGACCATCAACACACACCCCAGTCCCTACACACCCCAGATCCCACACACCCCAGACCCTACACACTCCAGACCATCCACATACACCCCAGGCCCTATATATCCTGCCTTCAAGAATGAGAAACATCAGAACCACTAGAATCTGAATAGTTTTTACCCAAACTTTCAAAATGGTCACACCCTCAGTACACACTAGAACCCTCAGTACCCACTAGTACCCTCAGTGCCTTCAGTACCCACTAGTCCCCTCTGTACCCAGTAGTAACCCCAGTACCCACTTGGTCTTGATTACACACACTGTTCATATCTGTCTTGTTCACACTATCTATATGGTAACCAGCACATTTGGATTGGACTGTATTGTGTGTGCCCACATTGTCTCCTGTCTAATTATCTGTGAACACAAAGAATCTGTCTACGCATGAGAGATGAGACCCTCCAGCCTTTCATTATACTGTGTACTGTGTATACATGTAATGTCAATAAAGTTCAAGAGAGTTTAATTTTATTTTATAATAAAAATTCAGACATGTATTACTGACATCAGGTTTTACTTACCAGAGGTGCCATCACCAGAAATCCAGTGGATCTTTTGAGACCAGTTGGAGCTGGTTAATTGGCTGCACCTAGAATTAGGAGTGAGACAGCATTCACCTTTTATGATGGTACTGGAATGCACTCCAGGAATGTCTCAAATGACCAAGTCAAAGTCCATTTTAAATCTGGACTGAAAACTTTATTTATACATATGTTCATTTTATAGGTGTGTTTATCATATTATTTTAGGCTCTTAAGGACATGATTGTACCGTATAGGACTGTCCAATAGGGAAACTAGATGGGCAAAAAGATGAGGTTTAAACCCCCAAAGGAGCCAGTGGCATTAGTAATAATAATAATAATAATAATAATAATAATAATAATAATAATAATAATAATAAGCTTCCATTGGCTTGACACCTTTCATAAACTCAAGAATGCTTTGCAAATATAATGCAGTGAAGAAGAACGTTTTTGAGGAAAGATGTAGAGCAGTAAGGGAGAGATGGAAGAAACGGACAAGCATTTCAGAGTGGAGGACCAGCAGCACCGAACCACGGGACCACAGCACGAGGGACAGCACAAGATCCAGAACCAGAACCTCAGTGAGGGTCAGCAGGGGCGAGACGGCAGGAGTGAGACAAGAGGGGCGAGATGGCAGGGGTGAGACAGGAGGGGTGAGACAGCAGGGGTGAGACTGCAAAGGGCTTGGACAGTCAGGAGTGTATTGATATGGGAGGTAATGAATTAATGAATAACAGTGAAGCTGCTGTAGTTGAGGGATAATGTGAGCAGGGTGCTTGGCATTTGTGAGGATTTGGCATGTGTTTGGACAAAGTGAAGCCAGTTAAGCAATTTAGCAGAGAGGACATTAAAAAAGGAACCACAATAATCCATACATGAGAAAATCAAGCAGTCTTACATCACTGTCACCGGGTAAAAGGACGAAGCCTTTAGTGACTTAAAATGGGGCTCCGATGTGAGAGATGAATCAAGACACCAAGGTTTTAATAACTGGAGCTGATCTAATCTGGACTCTGCCAGTGCCAAACTGAGGTCAGAAAACAATTCTGGGCCAACTAACAAGACTTCAATTTTGTCAGCATTGAATTTCAGGAAAATATTGTCTATATATATATATATTAGAAGCTACACTAAAACAGACCTGGATTTCATCATAGCAGTGAAACCCCAGAGCCATGATTATGAATGATCTGGCCTAGGGGCCTAAAGGAGAGAACCGAGCACTGAGCCCTGGGGCACTCCTAGAGTTACAGCAGCGACGGTTGGCTTATGTACACCTATAGAAACAAACCTGTCTCCTGTTGGTGATATAGGATTGTATCCAGTCAAGTGCTAAGCTGGTAGTGCCTGTGAATGAGTGCTGGGTAAGAAGGCTGCTCTGATTTAGTGTCAGGAAGCTGGCGTGAGATCTAGGAGCTTGTGGATACAGTTACACATTCTCTCAGCTGCTTTGGTACATTTTTCAGATCAAGACTGAATTTCTCAAAACTTTTCACAAACAGTATTTTTATATCTAGTCACTGGTGCATGTCATCCTTTCGATTCTTCATCCTTTCAAACAAACAGCAAATTCTTTGGCACATTAGGCAAATGATGAGGAACCATTGTCTGTCTGCTGTCTCTTATGTTATAGACGGCATATGTCACGGTGATCCAAATCCTATTACATGTCTTCTCTGTTGAAGTGTCTTACCCAAAACATCTAGGCATAACCAGTGTTGAACCAGTTGTCATAACCTATCAGATATGTTTTATATATTTCCTTTAGACAGTTTGATACATGTCTCCTGAACTGATGAATTCTTGACTTTCATTTATGAAGGGAGGTCTGTGTGTGAAGGAAGGTCTGTGTGTGTGTGTGTGTGTGTGTGTGTGTGTGTGTGTGTGTGTGTGTGTGTGTGTGTGTGTGTGTGTGTGTGTGAAGGGATGTGTTGAATGATGTCATTCATTCCTATATCGTAATAACACATCTGTCAACAACTTACAGAACAAATAGAAAAAGCACAAATAAAAATCTTGCCCAGTCGCCTGCAGTCAGTCTCTGACACACACAAGAGTAGTCTCCTATACACACACAAACAAGTCACACACAAGTGCAGGTTTTACATTTTAAATCAGCACCAAAACCATCAGAAAATCCTTACAGAGTCTTGTTCATAAATAATGACAGGAGGAGTCTTGTTATTCTGAAGGTCCTGACATGTTCATATAAATATTCATGTCTGAGACATAAATAAAGGATTTGGAGCAAGTTCTGGCTTTGGCAGATAATCATTAGTATTGCCCTGTTGTGTGGTGTAAATCATCTCAAGAAATACACTACTGCTGCTCTGTAAATACACAACTGCTCTGGAAATACACTACTGCTCTGCAAATACACTACTGCTCTGTAAATACGCTACTGCTCCATACATACACAACTGCTCTGGAAATACACTAGTGCTCCGTAAATACACAACAGCTCTGTAAATAAAGAGTAACTCCGAAGCAGGAGGTGGCAAAACCGACTATGGTGAACCCTCGTTTACCCTCGTAAAGCTCATGTTTGTATTAAATGCAAACTATTTCCAATAAAAATAATGTAACTCCCATTTTACAACTTAGAGAAATTTGAACAAAACAGCTTTAGAGGCATCTAAATTAGAACAATATTAGAGGCATCTTTGTCACCAGTAATATAGGTCTGCTGGGGGCCTTACAGATGGGATATCCTCTTCTAATAAATACTAAAGTAATAAAATAATAAGTAATAAACAAATAAATAAAATAAAAGAAGCAGATCACATTTTTACATTTTTACACTCAGATGAATATTAAAACATTTCAGTATCATTTCTACTCACATTCCTACTCACTGATTTCCACTCAGTGTTTCCACTCAATGTTGCACATAGAATTATTCTATTAACCTATTGGACATTGTGCTTGGAGAGGAGGGTGTTTGATCTATTAACCTATTGGACGTTGTGCTTGGAGAGGAGGGTGTTTATTCTATTAAACTATTGGACGTTGTGCTTGGAGAGGACGGTGTTTGTTCTATTAACCTATTGGACATGGTTCTTGGAGAGGACAGGTCATGGAGAGGTCATGGAGACACTGCAGGCAGAACTGTGTAGAGGAAATCTCAGCCAGGAGAATCCAGCAGGACCACGACTAGGCTGAGTGGATCAAGTGTGGATCATGTAACACCAGAGTCCTACACTACACTGACTCATGCAACATGATTGAGAGGGTTAGTCAGAGTGTCTGGCAAATATTTAAAGTTACAGTAAGACAGTAAGAGCTACTGCACACACCATAAAGACTGTAGATATGTGTCAAAGTTCACCGGCCCGGCTCCACCAGCAGCGGCTGTTGCTGCTTAGGCTCCATGAACTGAAACCTGCTGATCTCAGTGGAGGGGATGTTTATTCTATAGGAAGGGTTACAGCATGGCGCCTGAGGAGACTGGAGATACAGGCTGGGACAGACGAGGGGACTGAGTGGACCAGCAGTGATGCTTGTGGCATCTGGTCAGAGCCAAAGGGACAGAGACTCATTTACTTCAGTGTTTGTGATCTACAGTTCTTCATTCATCCCTTTTATTTTCTATTTCTATTGATTTCCCATTTTTGTTTGTATTAACTTTGGTAATAGTGGAACTTCTAACATTCATGTGTTATCAGTTCAACAGTGGCAGTAACGCATCAGGAAGAAGTCAGACAAATTACGAAGGGAAAGAGAGACAGATGGAGAGAGGGAGAAAAAGAAGGAAAAGCAGGGAGGAAGAGATAGAGGAAAGAGGCAGAGTAATAGAGAAGGAGAAGGAGGGAGAAAGGAAAGGGTTGGAGGGAGAGAGCAAGACAGAGAGATGAGAGAGGGACACAGGGAGTAGAGAGATAGTGAGAAGAGTAATAGAGGAAGAGAGAGGGAGAGAGATGGGAGGAGGGAGAGAGGGAGAGAGAGAGAGACAGAAATGGGGAGAGAGGGGGAGAGAGATGGGGAGATTGAGAGAGAGTGAGAGTGAGAGGGAGGGAGACAGGGAGAGAGGGAGACAGGGAGAGGGAGACAGGGAGAGAGGAAGAGGGAGACAGGGAGAGAGGGAGAAAGGGAGAGAGGTGAGATAGGGAGAGTGCCCTGAGCCCTGAGCCCTGAGCTCTATTCTAGGCCCTATTGTGTAGACTGGATCTGGCCCCTGCCTTTAGTGCTTTTCATGGAGATTCAGGTAAAATCTTGGAGAGTTAGTTTGCCCCTCTCAGTCTCAGGCGAGCAGCATTTCTGGGGCTCTCCTAAATCCAGACTTATGCACCTTATTGTGTGAGGATGAGACGGAGTATTACAGAAGCCATTCAAACGCACGTTACCGGGGAGCGTAAGGCTGCCATGGTCCAACCTACATACATTATGCTGAATCAGATTAGTGATTTCAAAGACACCTGAATAAGCTTATTGTACAAGCATGCCAGTGATGTTATATTATTAAATCAGCACACCGGTGATATCTTACACACACGCAATGAATGACACAAAAAGCAGTCAGGCTAAAGAGCTTATCAATATGCTCGCAATGGTGGTCTCTAAATGTCAGTCACACGGCTGATGCAGGACAGGGAGCCCGCCAGCAGGGGGAGACAGAGTCCCAATGTGGCCATCTGGAGTTGCAAGTCACGCCCACCTGCAGTGAAGGCAACGTGGGACCAGCTGCTGCAGCATAAATGTGAATTGTAATTTAATTCTGATATTAAACCAACCAAGCAATAGTTCAATAGTCTGAGCCCGAAGACAAACCAGACGGAAACTGTGCAAATATCTGGCAGATAATGGTGACCTTCTGAGTTTATGATTAACCTTTTTGGTGAGGGTTGAGACCGAGGGGGTGAGCACCAGCAATCGTGCTCTCAGGAAGCCACTGAGGAGGTAAAATGGGACACCTAATATGGTTTATTTTGATCAATGCTTTTCTCTGCCTGCTGTTGACTGGCTCTTGGCTGGGTATAATCAATCTGGTTATACCAGCGCAGAATAATAGCTACAGACAGGCTGTATGATTTCACCTTCAGGCTTAGAGAAACAGGGTTCAATGTGGGATATGGGGGGTAGTCTCTCTCTCTCTCTCTCTCTCTTTTCCCTCTCTCACTCTCTCTCTCTCTTTTCCCTCTCTCTCTCTCTCTTTCTCTCCCTCCCTTTCTCTCTCTCTCTCCCTCTCTCTCTCTCCCTCGTTCTCTTACACACACACATGCACACACAAATTTATCATGATGGCTACATCAGTCAGTCTAACACTGATCTAATCAGGTTTGTTTCTGTAGAAATACAAAGCTGTAAATGTCTGTGTGTCCAGGGAAGGTCCTGACGTCCAACGCCACACGTGTACAACTCTGTAAGTGATGGCCCTGTGAATGGAATACAGCAACAGGGAAGCAGGAACAGCTGAATAAGGAAGGGAAGATGAATACAGGTAGGGGCAGTCATGGCCTGGTGGTAGGGAACTGGTCTTGTGACCGGAGGGTCATGGGTTTGATTCCCAGACCTGAGGCCATGACTGAGGTGCCCTTGAGCAAGGCATCTAACCCCAACTGCTCCCCGGGCGCCGAGCTTGGGCTGCCCACCGCCCTGGGCACATGTGATCCACAGCCCCCTAGTAATCACTAGTGTGTGTGTGTGTGTGTGTGTGTGTGTGTGTGTGTGTGTGTGTGTGTGTGTTCTAACTGCACAGATGGATAAAAGCGGAGGACAAATTTTGATTGTGGTGAAAAATCACAATTGACAAATAGAGCACATACATTTTTTTTAAATACTGAAGGGAAGATGAGTACTGAATACTGAAGATAAGTATTTGGGGATAATAGTGTTATGGACACTCGACCAGACCAAATGTTCTCTGGAATCTTTTATTCATGTCAGCACTTCTGTGGTGAAGTACCCTTGTCAGAGAAGCTTTAGAAAGTCTCTGGGAGAAGATTGCAGAGTAATTATGTCAGATGAAAAAACCTAAGATGGGGCAGAGGTCAGCGGTGAAGTACCCCTGCTGAGAGAAATACCCCTGCTGAGAGAAATACCCCTGCTGAGAGAAATACCCCTGCTGAGAGAAGTCCCCCTGCTGAGAGAAGTCCCCCACCGCTGCCTGATTGGTTGAAGCTAAACTCTGCAGGGCATTCCTGGAGATCTGGGAGAGACCAGCAGACCCATCCAGGAAGAGTTCTCCTACAGCCATCATCTGGTTCCTCCTCATCACAGGCGAGTACTTCAGGTTCAGGAAGCAAATGTCCTTTCAGAGTTTCTTGCACATGCCTGTGTCTGCTGATTAGCAGGAGCCAGCAAGTGGAATTAATGAATGAATGAAATCAACTGTGATGACAAACCATGGGAGGACTTTTATTTTTTAAACTTGAGCTTATGGTCCTTTGGGGATAGTGTTCAATTACCAATCAGGGGGTAAAAAGGGTCGTGGTTATTATCCTGTTCACCTACTACAGCTGCAGACATCCCTGTATTCTGCACATTAATTGTGCTGTTATGATTTCACTTCAGAAACCTTACACATGCTCTTTCTCTCTCTCTCTCTCTCTCTCTCTCTCTCTCTCTCTCTCTCTCTCTCTCTTTCTTTCTTTCTCTGTCCCTCTCTCAAGTCAGTTAAAGTTAGCTGAACATGCTCTGTGGAAATACCAGTAATGTTTTGAAATACCAGTAATGTTGACGATGATGGGTTTAATATGTCAAAATAATAATAAAATATAATAATATAATAAAAAGTGTAGTGTGTTATGCGTTACTCTTTTAGACAGTGATGGTGGGTGTAGTGTGTAGTGGGTTTAGGGTCAGTAGGGTAGTTAGTCTCAGTATCAGCTGACAGAGGGGACTGGGTTTAAGGTCAGTAGGGTAGTTAGTCTCAGGACCAGCTGACAGAGGGGATTGGATTTAGGGTGAGTAGGGTAGTTAGTCTCAGGACCAGCTGACAGAGGGGATTGGATTTAGGGTCAGTAGGGTAGTTATTCTCAGTATCAGCTGACACAGGAGATTGTAGGCTGAGTTTGAATTGTTTCATACTATATTTTGATTACTGGGATTTAAATGAAGCCAAAATTTTATGAATGGGTGAAATCAGTGAAAATCAGCTTAATTCTTCTCTGTGTGTATTTGTTGGTGTTTTTCTTTTAACTGAGTAAATGTCTGCAGAATTATTCATGGAGGGACTCTATAGGAGACTTGTTCTATCTAGAGAAGTAGCATTCTCTCTCTCTCTCTCTCTCTCTCTGTCTCTCTCTCTCTCTCTCTCCCTCTGTCTCTCAGGTACAGAACCATCCTACTGGAATGCTGAATCCAGTGTACCAGAACCCTGAAACCAGGCAGTACCTGTCTGATATGTTCCTACAGACGTTATCTAACAGGACTCTAAGTTTCATCACCTGTGCCCACAAAGCAAAGCGGACATAAGAGTGGTCTTACTTTCAAAGGGCTACATATAATTTGGTTCTATTGCACTGTGGATGAGTAATGGGTTGCTGTGGTATTATGGGAGCCTAGGGTGGGCATAATGACAGACTCTACATAAAATTGTCAGAACTACTGACTATTGACTACTCTGCTTTTTAACATTCAAACCACAACCATCTTTTACCCTCAGGAGTCCACCGGCACTCAGCGATTTCAACAAACCTAATAGTGCAGAATATTTTTGTTGCTGAAGTCAGTTCTATGCCGTTTCCTTGCTTAAGCTTAATTCAGTGTGGCTATAAGTCCAATCGTGGTCTGACCACATGGTCTGCATGTGTTTAATGACTGAAGCTGTCTGTGAAAGGACGCAGAGCTCAGTTTGTCCCCACAGGGAGGACAGAGACATCGTGTGATGATGTAATGACCCCACTGTGCATCATAATCGTTACCGTGGCATCCAGGTCCTTGGTGTATGAGATGACATTACAAGAAACCATTAGTCCGTTCAGATCATTTCTCATTAATATTTCTGTGGCTATCTGGGAGAAAAACATAAGCCTCTATAACATGAACATTTTTGATAATGTATAAGCATTAAGAAAATTATAAACAATACATTGTAAATTGAATGTGAAGTCTTAAACAGTAAAGAAAATACCCATTGTGATTCAGTGTGCTGAATGTAGTGTGGTGAAAGCAATATGGTAAATATAGTATGATGAATATAGTGTGCCGAATATGGTGTGGTGATTGCAGTATAATGAATGTAGTATGGTGAATGTAGTTTGATGAATGTAGTATGGTGAATATTGTATTGTGAATGTAGTGTGGTGAATGCAGTATTATGCATATACTATGATGAATGTAATATAGTGAATGAAGTGTGGGGAATGTAGTATTGTCAATGTAATATGAATGTAGATGAATGTGGTATGGTGAATGTAGTATGATGCATGTACTATGATGAATGTAACATGGTGAATGTAGTTTGATGACTGTAGCGTGATGAATGTAGCGTGGTGAATGTAGCGTGGTGAATGTAGTGTGGTGAATGTAACATGGTGACTGTAGCGTGGTGAATGTAGTGTGGTGAACGTAATATGAATGTAGATGAATGTGGTATGGTGAATGTAGCATGGTGAATGTAACATGGTGAATGTAGCGTGGTGAATGTAGTATGATGACTGTAGCATGGTGAATGTAGCGTGGTGAATGTAGTATGGTGAATGTAGCATGATTAATGTAAAGCGGTGAATGTAGCGTGGTAAATGTAGTGTGGTGAATGTAGCATGGTTAATGTAAAGCGGTGAAAGTAGCATGGTGAATGTAGTGTGAGCTGTTTTGGTCTACCTGTGCTGCTCTAGTTGCACACCCCTCTTCTTGTACTCTGTGCCTGTGTTCTGGCCACACCTCACATGCATGAAATACACACCTCTCTCTGAGACACAACTCTCTCTGGACTCAACTCTCTCTAGACACAACTCTCTCTAGACACAACTCTCACTGAGTGAGACTCAACTCTCTCTAGACCCAACTCTCCCTGAGACACAACTCTCTCTGAGACACAACTCTCTCTAGACACAACTCTCGCTGAGACTCAACTCTCTCTGAGACTCAACTCTCTAGACACAACACTCTAGACACAACTCTCTAGACACAACACTCTAGACACAACTCTCTAGACACAACTCTCTCTAAGACGCAACTCTCTCTGAGACACAACTCTCTCTGAGACACAACTCTCTAGACACAAGTCTCTCTAAGACTTAACTCTCTCTAGACACAACTCTCTCTAGACACAACTCTCTCTGAGACACAACTCTCTCTGAGACTCAACTCTCTCTTGACACAACTCTCTCTGAGACACAACTCTCTCTGAGACTCAACTCTCTCTTGACACAACTCTCTCTGAGACACAACTCTCTCTGAGACTCAACTCTCTCTTGACACAACTCTCTCTGAGACACAACTCTGTCTAGACACAAGTCTCTCGAACACAACTGTTTTTCTTTCATTGTCTCCCTCTTTGTCTCTCTCTCTCTCTCTCTTTCTCTCTCTCTGTCTTTCACACACACACACACACACACACACACACACACACACACACACACACACACACACACACACACACACACACACACACACACACACACACACACACACTTTCTCCCTGTTCCTTTCTCTGTATCTCACTTTCTCCATTAACATAAGTGTCACATCATACCTGATAGTTCCAGTTCTAGTGGTGTTTGTCTGATGGTACGTGTCTGTTTTCTTTTGACGTGTGACGCATGAAAGCATTAACCAGCTTCTCATCTTTTTCCACACTAGTGACTATAACCAGCCTCACGCTAGTCTGTCAGGGGACATGCAACTAGCAGACACGTGTGTGTGTGTGTGGGGGGGGGGGGGGGGGGGGGGGGGGGTAGGTTTCTGGGCCACTCTAGAAGATGCACCATATGGAACGCTGCCATTTTAGTTTACCCACCACTGATCATAAAATACTGTAGCAAAAATTTCAAGACCTCTTTTTGTATGGAGGTTAATCTAGCATAAAATTCATTTTAGCTTCCAAGTGAAATCAAATGGAATATATTGCTTAAATCAGCTAGTTTTGAAGCCAATTATGTTTTTACAGTTGACCGTGCCTTAACGCCCATGGAGCTTGAAGGAACAAGAAGACCCATGAGAAGCCATGTTTCCAGTGCCACTGTGTCCAGCCACACTCCAGAACCACGAGGCTTTGATTCCTTTCTCAGCACTAGACAGATTTGTTTCAAAACTCCAGTCCCATGTCAGAATGCTCTGGTAATTTCTCTTACTGCTTCTCACGCTGAGCTGTCGGCCTAACGAATTCCTGCAAGCCCAGAGTTGCTCTGATCATGTCTGTTTACATCGGTCTAGTTTTCCTGCGCAACGCATGGGTGAATACTCAAACTGTTTATGCAAAGGAATTCACGACAGATAAAAAGCCAAAAACTGTCAACTAGAGGACTGTTATGTTGTTATGTTGTTAAGAAAGCTCAATACAAAGCTATTGTTTCCAAACATGTTTTAATGAGATCTGGGAGGATTATTTAAGGTTTAATGATTTGCCTTGGTACCATCTGTTGAGGCGTCGCCATCTAGAGGTGGAATAGTGCAATTACAACTTTCTTGCTTTCTTGTGCCTCCCCTGAATTCCATGAACTGCTCGTTAAGTTTATTTATTAGGGATTATTTATTTATTTATTTATTTTTAATGTTTTTACCTGGTCTACATCTAATCCTTCCTTACACACATCAACACACAGCTAGTGCTTCATCTGTTCAAACCCATTATGATATTTCTGTCTCCCACTTCCTGCTGCAGTGTCTATGTATTTACATATGCAGATTGAGGGGTGGTGAAGGGGGAGGGGTCAGTCATTTATATTCCCTCCGCCAGCAGACTGTCTCAGCAGAATACTAAGAGCACAGACCTCTGGGAAATATGCCACTTGTGACAGCGCTGGTTTCTGTCACCATCTGGGAGTGAAAGCTGACAGAGTAAAAGTTGGCACGTTCCTTTCCTGATACTTTCAGAAAGCTGCGTTATGAACTGCATTAGTTAGCTGTAGCTGTGTCTTTAATTGTAATTGTTGGTACAGCGTGTTGAGTGTTACTTTGTCCAGTCACTTCCTGTGTCATGACTCACCCCTCAACACCACTGCCAGAAAAGACATTAGGAGGAAGAACCCGAGTACAGTACTAACTGTTCACAACGGTCCTGCTAGTGACCAGGATTATACAGGATTACACAGAAGCGTGCGCTGTAGAAACTAAATTCATGACTACCGTTAATATCGTTCAAGTATTTTACCTGCAGGTTATTTTTGAAATTCTTTGGATTGTAAGGAAAAAAGCCTTTCATATGTTGTTTGATTACAATCTGTACTTGTAGCAAAGTGGTCACGCTAGAACACAGCTGCTGGATAGACAACTCTCATAATTCACACTCGGCTGCCAACTCTCACTGGGAGGAAGAGACGTGCGTGATTTCAGTGGCGCGTCTCACGTGGGACGGACGTGTGGGGATTGTGAGAGCGGCCCTATTCTTTAGTCTTTAGCATTTAGAGCAGCTGTGAGAGTTCTGACAGCATGAAATGGAGTTTTAGAGCCGTGGTGTTAACAGGTTTGCCAGCGCTGTACGCCCAGCAGGTGGGCCCTCTAGTGGCATGTTTGAACACTGCACTGTGTTACAGTACATGACAACATGCTAAGCGGAAATGTCTGGAATCTGCGGTGACTAATTCCCTTCTGTAATTCTCTTCCGTCTGACTAACCTGGGCCAACTTCAGCATTCAGACCTCCTTCAGCCAACTGTTCTCCAGAGTGTGAGAGGGAGAGAGAGTGATAGAACACAGGAGATAACCTAGGAGACAGAAAGAGTAAGAGACACACACACACACATACAGAGAGAAGGCAGGAAAGAGAACACAGGAGACAAACAGAGACAGGAGACACAGATAGAGAGAGAGAGAGAGAGAGAGAGTGTGTGATTGAGATGACAGGAGAGAGAGAGAACACAGGAGATAAACAGGGAGAGACTGAGAGAGAAGACAGGAGACACAGATGGATGGAGAGAGAGAGAGAGAGAGAGAGAAAAGACAGAATACAAGTATCAGCTCATTTAAACATCTGAATAAAGGTTCCAGTTCTCTTTCTCTCATCACTCTGCCTTTATTCCTTCTATCTTGCTGTATCAGGCATTCCATCTTTCTCTTTCTCTCATTCTCTCTCTCTCTCTCCCTCTATCTGTCTTCATCTCTCTCTCCCTTTCCCCCTCCGTCCCCTCTAGTCTCACACTGCTCGGTATCGAGTGAAATGTCAGCATTAATCTAAGACTATGGAGTGATTTTATATTTCTCATACGTCAGTGTGCTGTCACATGGAGCTTACATGTGACTTGTTGGACCTCACGGGAGGAAGAAATTAGCCTGTGTGTGAACTGTGAAACAACTGCTTAAATGGCGGCGCTGTGGAGCCGCTGTCCCCCTCCACCACCACGCTGCTGTGACCACGTCTCTACAGTCAACGAGTTTTTGCCTGTTTGGTTTTTACAATCATTTATTGTACTTTTTAAGCAGCGCAATTTTAACATGAATAATGAGATGTTGCTGCCTGTTCTACATTGACCACAGAAGATCGTGAGCAGATCTTCTCAGTACTGATTTCCAGCAAACCCAATAGAACCTGAGCACATCTCTGTTCTGATTTACACCAAATCCAAAAGTCTGAACCAGCTCTGCTGGTAGTGATAATCCCACATAGAAAAACTTGTCCTGCAACAGAACGAATGTGATAAAGAACAAGTTTGCGTCTGTGGGAAGAACTCGGAGCAGTGATTCCTTTCCTCTCTGCTGCCGTGCTCTGGACATCCTGAAGCCTGAAGCCTGTATTTCACCAGCGGGACTCTCACCAGGCTGGGGGGGTTTCCCAGGACTGTGGGCTGTGAGAACCAGTGCCTGAATGCAGGCCTTTGGTCACGTGCAAGTGGCTGTGGTGCGAGGCAGGACATGGTGACACCTGCAGCATCAGCCCCCTCCTGCAGGTGGCAGCGGTGAGCGTCGGCCATGGACCGTGTGACAGGACCTGCGGAGTCGGCGGCCACACACACGGAGCCGAGATGCGGGGTAAAAATAGCAGGCAGGGAGCCTCAGGCATGCGTGTGGATGCTATGACAACCACAACCGGCAGAATGTAGCTCCAGCTAGCTAAGGGTGTTGTAGTTGACTTCCACTTCATGGAACTGACGGCTGAATTTGCTGCAACTACTGGGGCTCTGGTGGGTGAGCTGGCGAGTAACTTCAGTTCATCAGGGGCATATTTCAGAAAACAGCATTTCCCAGAAAGCTGAATAACTTAGCCCCAAAAAATAAGCACTGTCCAGTCACAGTAGCTCCTGCTCCTGAATAGCCCTCACCTATGTGGCTATAGGAGAAACCCTGTAAAATAGATGTGCTGGTCTGGGTCAGTTTTTCAGTCAGTCAACTTTTGTGGATCTCTGATGAGCTGTCCTCGCATTGCCGTAATCGCAGCCATCAGGACATGAACACACGAGCCTGATCCTGGATCAGTGGAAGGTGTGGAAAATAGCCCCCGAGAGGAGAATTTTTAAAGTGCTTTTAAAATGCAGGCTGCTACCAGCCATGATACAGATATCACACTACTGCTGAAGACCACTGAGTCTACTAATGAAGACCACACAGTCTACTACTGAAGACCACACCGTCTACCACTGAAGACCACACCGTCTACCACTGAAGACCACACAGTCTACCACTGAAGACCACACCGTCTACCACTGAAGACCACACCGTCTACCACTGAAGACCACACCGTCTACCACTGAAGACCACACAGTCTACTACTCTTCTTCCCAAAGACATTTGTGTAAGAAAAAGGTGTATGGAAAAAAGAAAGGAACATGTGTTTGAAATAAGACTCTCTCTCTCTCTCTTACACACACACACACACACACACACACACTTGAAATGATGCCGAGGTTTTGTACTGTACATGAACATCTTGTTAGCATGTAGCTGTGTGTGATCTCATAATAACTAGAGCATCCTAGACTGCAGTGGAAGAGTGGAGAATACTTTTACAACAAATAGATTTTCATGTCCTGTAGGATGACAGAGGTAGAGAGAGAGAGAGAGGGAGAGGGGACAGTATTTTTTGGTGCATTCTATTTTTATTGATTTTTTTTATTATTTTGCCACCATTTGAATCATGGTATCTTTCTCCCACTCATTTGGTGGCAGTGTCTAAATTGACTGTCAGTCTCATGATAGTGGCAAAAATAGCCACTGAGCTCTCTGCTGAGCTGATTTAATTTAGCAGTCCTGGAGTTTCTCTCTGTGGAGAGGATGATGGGGGTGAGGAAGGGCGGTTCCTCCGCACGGTCTGGGACAATCTCCGCGTTTTGACTGATTGGATGAAGATGAAACAGGAGTCATTGCTTTTGGGGAGATGCAATTAAGACCACAATCAAATGAAAGTGTGTGACTGTGCAGCCCCACAGAGGGGATGCTGAACGCAGGTAGCAGCACGTGTCAAGTGTTAAGCAGCTAACAGCAGTAACCGGCTGTAGACATGCCTGCTGCTTCAAACCAGCCTCACATCAGCTGATACCAGCAGTCAGTAAATATTTACAAAATGATATTCATACATTTACAAATTTCTAAACATGTATGTTTTCTCTTCAGTGTGTTGATGTGTGCATAGGTGGACATGTATGTGGGAGTCCAGGTGTCAAGGATACAAGCAGCTCTTTCAGCTGTTAGGGCCTGTATTGTGTTCACTCTGGTGTAACAGACAGAAGAAGACAGAAGAGGGATATAAACCCACATCTCTGAGCACGTCTGCGTAGAAGGCCAGACGTAAGAGTGGGCAGGGAGCTCACCCTGCAGTGGCGGAGGGACACGCCAGCCTGGACCTTCAGTGGCGGAGGGACACGCCAGCCTGGACCTGCAGTGGCGGAGGGACACGCCAGCCTGGACCTGCAGTGGCGGAGGGACACGCCAGCCTGGACCTGCAGTGGCGGAGGGACACGCCAGCCTGGACCTGCAGTGGCGGAGGGACACGCCAGCCTGGACCTGCAGTGGCGGAGGGACACGCCAGCCTGGACCTGCAGTGGCGGAGGGACACGCCAGCCTGGACCTGCTGTACTTTGGTCCATAACATGTGGGGCATGAGAAAAGATGCTTATGCTTATCAACCCATGCATGATAAATCAGTTTTTCCCCCAACCATTGTTTTCTAGGGATTGTGTGTGTGTGTGTGTGTGTGTGGGGGAGAGCCTGTGATCTAACTGCAAGGGTATGACAGATCATGGAGCAAAGGGAAGTGAGAAATATGAAGTGAGAGGACATGACTGCAGGTGAGGATACAGCAGCTTCATTAGAGACAGAGCTGGAACCCCCCCCCCCCACCACCACCACCTCCACGCAGACACACGGCCCCTCCCCCAGGGCTGGACCCCCCCCCCCCCACCTCCACACAGACACACGGCCCCTCCCCCAGGGCTGGACCCCCCCCCACCTCCACGCAGACACACGGCCCCTCCCCCAGAGCTGGACCCCCCCCCACCTCCACGCAGATACACGGCCCCTCCCCCAGAGCTGGACCCCCCCACCTCCACGCAGACACATGGCCCCTCCCCCAGAGCTGGACCCCCCCACCTCCTCGCAGACACATGGCCCCTCCCCCAGAACTGGACCCCCCCCCCACCTCCACGCAGACACACGGCCCCTCCCCCAGAGCTGGACCCCCCCCACCTCCACGCAGACACATGGCCCCTCCCCCAGCCTCCCCACACACCAGCCCTGATGACAGGCGGGAAAACTGCTGGATGGCTATCGACGATGTTCCTCTGCTACAGGCGGGACGCGGGTAATGTCACCCAAGATCAATGTTGGGCGATTAAATGTTCTTTGTCAGTGTGAGCGCTGACGAGATGAGTGATGCCCTCGCATCCCGTTTTCACACTTTTCACAGATTATGTTTGTTCATTTGTTTCTTTGCTCTTTGGTGTGGTGAACGGGGCCTGAAGCAGGAGGCCTCGCTGCTCCGCTGTGTCTAATTTGGCTGGGTCTGAACGCAGAGGAAATGAAAAACAGATTGGAGACATGCATAAGCAGATAACAGACTTCTGGTGGCAAAATACATTTTTGGGGAAAAACAGATGCAATCCAATATTTTTAATTGGGTTATTTCAAATGAAAAATGGTCTTTCGAATACAGAAAATTAGTGACGCAATGAAAGAGACAATAAAACCAGTAAGTTTGTTAAAGTGATGCTTTTGTGCAATAAACCAAACAACTTCTGTTTATGTTTAAAATGGAAAAATTGTAGTAACTTAGGAATAAGAATAGAGTGGGTAGTGGAGTAGGGAGGGAGTGGTGTAGGGGTAGGGAGGGAGTGGTGTAGGGGTAGGGAGGGAGTGCTGTAGGGGTAGGGAGGGAGTGATGTAGGGGTATGGAGGGAGTGATGTAGGGGTAGGGAGGGAGTGGTGTAGGGGTAGAGAGGGAGTGGTGTAGGGGTAGGGAGGGAGTGGAGTAGGGGTATGGAGGGAGTGGTGTAGGAGTATGGAGGGAGTGGAGTAGGGGTAGGGAGGGAGTGGTTTAGGGGTAGGGAGGGAGTGGTGTAGGGGTATGGAGGGAGTGGGGTAGGGAGGGAGTGGAGTAGGGGTAGGGAGGGAGTGATGTAGGGGTATGGAGGGAGTGGGGTAGGGAGGGAGTGGTGTAGGGGTAGGGAGGGAGTGATGTAGGGGTAGGGAGGGAGTGGTGTAGGGGTAGGGAGGGAGTGGTTTAGGGGTATGGAGGGAGTGATGTAGGGGTAGGGAGGGAGTGGTGTAGGGGTAGGGACGGAGTGGTGTAGGGGTAGGGACGGAGTGGTGTAGGGGTAGGGAGGGAGTGGTGTAGGGGTATGGAGGGAGTGATGTAGGGGTAGGGAGGGAGTGGTGTAGGGGTAGGGACGGAGTGGTGTAGGGGTATGGAGGGAGTGATGTAGGGGTAGGGAGGGAGTGGTGTAGGGGTAGGGAGGGAGTGATGTAGGGGTAGGGAGGGAGTGGTGTAGGGGTAGGGAGGGAGTGGTTTAGGGGTATGGAGGGAGTGATGTAGGGGTAGGGAGGGAGTGGTGTAGGGGTAGGGAGGGAGTGGAGTAGGGGTAGGGAGGGAGTGGAGTAGGGGTAGGGAGGGAGTGGGGTAGGGAGGGAGTGGAGTAGGGGTAGGGAGGGAGTGGAGTAGGGGTAGGGAGGGAGTGGTGTAGGGGTAGGGAGGGAGTGGAGTAGGGGTAGGGAGGGAGTGGTGTAGGGGTAGGGAGGGAGTGATGTAGGGGTAGGGAGGGAGTGGTGTAGGGGTAGGGAGGGAGTGATGTAGGGGTAGGGAGGGAGTGGTGTAGGGGTAGGGAGGGAGTGGTTTAGGGGTATGGAGGGAGTGATGTAGGGGTAGGGAGGGAGTGGTGTAGGGGTAGGGAGGGAGTGGAGTAGGGGTAGGGAGGGAGTGGAGTAGGGGTAGGGAGGGAGTGGGGTAGGGAGGGAGTGGAGTAGGGGTAGGGAGGGAGTGGAGTAGGGGTAGGGAGGGAGTGGTGTAGGGGTAGGGAGGGAGTGATGTAGGGGTATGGAGGGAGTGGAGTAGGGGTAGGGAGGGAGTGATGTAGGGGTAGGGAGGGAGTGGTGTAGGGGTAGGGAGGGAGTGATGTAGGGGTATGGAGGGAGTGGAGTAGGGGTAGGGAGGGAGTGATGTAGGGGTAGGGAGGGAGTGGTGTAGGGGTAGGGAGGGAGTGATGTAGGGGTAGAGAGGGAGTGGTTTAGGGGTAGGGAGGGAGTGGTGTAGGGGTATGGAGGGAGTGATGTAGGGGTAGGGAGGGAGTGGTGTAGGGGTAGGGACGGAGTGGTGTAGGGGTAGGGAGGGAGTGGTGTAGGGGTATGGAGGGAGTGATGTAGGGGTAGGGAGGGAGTGGTGTAGGGGTAGGGACGGAGTGGTGTAGGGGTAGGGAGGGAGTGGTGTAGGGGTATGGAGGGAGTGATGTAGGGGTAGGAAGGGAGTGGTGTAGGGGTAGGGACGGAGTGGTGTAGGGGTAGGGAGGGAGTGGTGTAGGGGTAGGGACGGAGTGGTGTAGGGGTAGGGAGGGAGTGGTGTAGGGGTATGGAGGGAGTGGTTTAGGGGTAGGGAGGGAGTGGTGTAGGGGTATGGAGGGAGTGATGTAGGGGTAGGGAGGGAGTGGTGTAGGGGTAGGGACGGAGTGGTGTAGGGGTAGGGAGGGAGTGGTGTAGGGGTAGGGAGGGAGTGGTTTAGGGGTATGGAGGGAGTGGTGTAGGGGTAGGGACGGAGTGGTGTAGGGGTAGGGAGGGAGTGGTTTAGGGGTATGGAGGGAGTGGTGTAGGGGTATGGAGGGAGTGGTTTAGGGGTAGGGAGGGAGTGGTGTAGGGGTATGGAGGGAGTGGTTTAGGGGTAGGGAGGGAGTGGTGTAGGGGTAGGGAGGTAGTGGTTTAGGGGTAGGGAGGGAGTGGTGTAGGGGTAGGGAGGGAGTGGTGTAGGGGTATGGAGGGAGTGGTGTAGGGGTAGGGAGGGAGTGGTGTAGGGGTAGGGAGGGAGTGGGGTAGGGAGGGAGTGGTGTAGGGGTAGGGAGGGAGTGGTGTAGGTGTATGGAGGGAGTGGAGTAGGGGTATGGACGGAGTGGTGTAGGGGTATGGAGGGAGTGGTGTAGGGGTATGGAGGGAGTGGTGTAGGGGTAGGGAGGGAGTGGTGTAGGGGTATGGACGGAGTGGTGTAGGGGTAGGGAGGGAGTGGTTTAGGGGTATGGAGGGAGTGGTGTAGGGGTAGGGAGGGAGTGGTGTAGGGGTAGGGAGGGAGTGGTGTAGGGGTATGGACGGAGTGGTGTAGGGGTAGGGAGGGAGTGGTTTAGGGGTATGGAGGGAGTGGTGTAGGGGTAGGGAGGGAGTGGTGTAGGGGTAGGGAGGGAGTGGTTTAGGGGTAGGGAGGGAGTGGTGTAGGGGTAGGGAGGGAGTGGTGTAGGGGTAGGGAGGGAGTGGTTTAGGGGTAGGGAGGGAGTGGTTTAGGGGTAGGGAGGGAGTGGAGTAGGGGTAGGGAGGGAGTGGAGTAGGGGTAGGGAGGGAGTGGTGTAGGGGTAGGGAGGGAGTGGTGTAGGGGTATGGAGGGAGTGGTGTAGGGGTAGGGAGGGAGTGATGTAGGGGTAGGGAGGGAGTGGTTTAGGGGTAGGGAGAGAGTGGAGTAGGGGTAGGGAGGGAGTGGTGTAGGGGTATGGAGGGAGTGGTGTAGGGGTATGGAGGGAGTGGTGTAGGGGTAGGGAGGGAGTGATGTAGGGGTAGGGAGGGAGTGGTTTAGGGGTAGGGAGGGAGTGGTGTAGGGGTAGGGAGGGAGTGATGTAGGGGTAGGGAGGGAGTGATGTAGGGGTAGGGAGGGAGGGAGTGGTGTAGGGGTAGGAAGGGAGTGGAGTAGGGGTAGGGAGGGAGTGATGTAGGGGTAGGGAGGGAGTGGTGTAGGGGTAGGGAGGGAGTGATGTAGGGGTATGGAAGGAGTGGTGTAGGGGTATGGAGGGAGTGGTGTAGGAGTATGGAGGGAGTGGTGTAGGAGTATGGAGGGAGTGGTGTAGGAGTATGGAGGGAGTGATGTAGGGGTAGGGAGGGAGTGGTGTAGGAGTATGGAGGGAGTGGTGTAGGAGTATGGAGGGAGTGGTGTAGGAGTATGGAGGGAGTGGTGTAGGAGTATGGAGGGAGTGATGTAGGAGTATGGAGGGAGTGGTGTAGGAGTATGGAGGGAGTGGTGTAGGGGTATGGAGGGAGTGGTGTAGGAGTATGGAGGGAGTGGTGTAGGAGTATGGAGGGAGTGGTGTAGGAGTATGGAGGGAGTGATGTAGGGGTAGGGAGGGAGTGATGTAGGGGTATGGAGGGAGTGGTGTAGGAGTATGGAGGGAGTGGTGTAGGAGTATGGAGGGAGTGGTGTAGGAGTATGGAGGGAGTGATGTAGGGGTAGGGAGGGAGTGATGTAGGGGTAGGGAGGGAGTGGTGTAGGAGTATGGAGGGAGTGGTGTAGGAGTATGGAGGGAGTGGTGTAGGAGTATGGAGGGAGTGGTGTAGGAGTATGGAGGGAGTGGTGTAGTAAAAAGGTTCTCACGAGTTAATAGCAAGTTAAAGTTAAGAGCAACTTAATCAACTTAAATCAACTTTCTTCATTCGGTGTTATGTTAGCCATGCGTTGTTGACTAGAGTGGGATGCGTTGCCCTCCTGAGTCTTGGTGCCTCTCTAAGGTTTCTCCTCTAGATCTCAGGTGCCTCTCTAAGGTTTCTCCTCTAGAGCTCAGGTGCCTCTCTAAGGTTTCTCCTCTAGATCTCAGGTGCCTCTCTAAGGTTTCTCCTCTAGAGCTCAGGGATTCACTCCTTTCCTCCTCCGCTGTCTCATAGAAGTTTCCTGTGAAGTGGCTTTGTGACAACACGTGTTTTAGAAAAGCACTATACAAATAAATTTGAATTGTGTGTGAGTGGCAGAGAGAGAAGAAGAGAGGTGGAAGGGAGGTGAAGGAGAAGAGGCGACTGGAGTCTGACGCAGGAGACGCAGACACGGCGGGAGGTAGTAGGGAGATGTAGGCCTCCATTTTCCTTCTGCAAGGTGTGTTGGTGTGTTGTACCTTTGATGCTCGTCTGTCAGACCTGCGCTTTGTGATACGACTCGGATTATTTTCTATCTGAAAAAGCTACTAGCCACGGGAGCAAGATGGAGAGGCATGCTAATCTGGCTGCGCACGTTTGAAGACGCGTAGACACGGCCTCCCAGCTCTGACGCCAGCAGCAGGGAGACCTGCACGCTGTTATGATCTGTTGCGCAACTCGTGATTCACCGTGGGATCTTGCTGCTGTGGAACTGCAGGTGGAGGTGGAGGTGGTGTACACGCCACCTCAGGCTCATCTACACTGCAATAACTACCTGCTGACTAGATTACACAGAGGTGGAGAAAAATAGCCTGATTCTACAGTTAACTGCCTGGGCAACTTCACTCAAGCTAATCCTAGTGAGCTTTGAACTCTGTAATTTTAAGCTACTCAGAAAATGTCCCTGTGGCAAGGGGGAAAGGCTTGGTTCACTACTCCAGCACCATGAGAAGTGCCTGTCTGCTCTCCTCACCCAAGCACCCCCAAGGAAATCCATACCTGCTCACACTTATTCCATCTTACACACAGAGCCTTAAAGCTGCAGAGCCTGTCAAAAAACCCCAGGAAATTAAAGGACAAGTCAGACCACCGGAGGACTGGAAGAACATCTCACCTGAGCTGATTGGAGGAGCTGATTGGGTACAAACTGCAGCAGGAGCCGTTTTTCAAGGCGACCGCATAACAGCATTCAGAAGCAACATTTACAAATCCCGTCTCCCTGGTGAGCTTGGCCGTCGGCCAGAAGAGGGCCGTCAGGAGAGACGAATGCAGGTGGGGAAAGTAGAGTCTGAACAAAGCAATTATCTGTGCCAAAATCACAATCTCAATGACAAATCAGAAGATCTCCACAGACATCCTGTACTAATAACTGCTCTATCTCTCTGAGGACAGGAGAACTCTGGACAACTGAGCAAAGCAAATAATATCCATGAAAAACACCCATGATGAATAAAATCTTTTTTCCTTGTAATTCTGCCTGGAGCAATTTAGAATGAGCTCAAAATTCAATTCAATTTTTGTTGTATTTTACATTTTTTACATATTTTAAATTTTATTTATTTATTGCATTTTTAGTACCTCGGAATGACTTTATGGAAGTCCAGGTGAGATCTTATGAGTATTCCAAAGGTGGAAAAGGAAATCTCCCTGGGGACATAATGAACAATGTCCGCCGGGGGACACTGGACACGAGTGAAATAATAACTCAAAACAGACACAGCAGTTCTGTAAATGATGATAGTCTGTACATTGTGGACAGTGTGCGGTATAGTCAATTATTATAGTCTGTGATAAATTCTGATGGGTGGCTTGTCTGCTAATTTGAACATAAATTTTATTCATGCCAGTGATGCATGTCGGAGGTAAAGAATTGTGAGAAGGTGTCATGTCAGACAGGTGCAGGAGGAGAATCATAATTTCCTGAATAAAATAATTGTAATTTAAAAGGCTCAAAATGCTCCAGATGAGCACCAGATGCAGGAATGTCCCATCCACTGTAGTTCCCCACTTACTCACTTACCCGTACACCACACAACTCATCCCAGGTCTTCACCCACTCAACCCTTACACCACACAACTCACCCCAGGTCCTCACCTACTCAACCCTTACACCACACAACTCACCCCAGGTCCTCACCCACTCAACCCTTACACCACACAACTCACCCTAGATCCTCACACACTCAATCCTTACACCACACAACTCACCCCAGGTCCTCACCTACTCAACCCTTACACCACACAACTCACCCCATGTCCTCACCTACTCAAACCTTACACCACACAACTCACACCAAGTCCTCACTTATTCAAACCTTACACCACACAACTCACCCCAGGTCCTCACCTACTCAACCCTTACACCACACAACTCACCCCAGATCCTCACCCACTCAACCCTTACACCACACAACTCACCGCAGGTCCTCACTTATTCAACCATTACACCACACAACTCACTCCAGGTCCTCACCTACTCAACCCTTACACCACACAACTCACCCCATGTCCTCACCTACTCAAACCTTACACCACACAACTCACCCCAAGTCCTCACTTATTCAAACCTTACACCACACAACTCACCCCAGGTCCTCACCTACTCAACCCTTACACCACACAACTCACCACAGGTCCTCACCTACTCAACCCTTACACCACACAACTCACCACAGGTCCTCACCTACTCAACCCTTATACCACACAACTCACCCAACACAGTCCAGGTTTGGCCAGTCCATGTCTGCCTGTGCTTCTTCCAGCTCCAGCGTGACTCTGGGTCTTCACCACCCCGCATCAGAGGATCCTGCATTTTCTCTCTCTTTTCCTGTTAAGAGTGTTGCTGCTCATATATGCCCCGATGAACTCAAGCTTCATATCCACACTACAGGCCAAGTCTCACAGTCACCTCACTGTGACAGTCTCCACAGTGTAAGGGGGTCGAGTGCTAAGTTGCTGATGGACCTACTCAGTTGCCTTTGTCATGGGGAACTATTGGGGAATTTTGCTCCTGTCTAAGACAGGTTGGAGTGAAGTCATGCATGACTTTGTGGTGTGACGGAGGGGTCATTGGAGTTGCAGGGGGTTTGTTGTAGTGGGAGTTCAGAAGTGGGGAAAAGTCCCACTCCCCATAGAGCAGCTGTGACAAGGAGGACTGAAATACAGTCTGAAATACAGCCTGAAAAACAGTTTGAAATACAGTCGCCCCATTTAATATACTGTTCTCTGTCATAACAAGAAGATTCAGTGACAGATGCATCTAGAATCGTTCTGCTGGCCCGGTTCCCTCACCAGTAGTTCTGGGATGATGGTGATAAAAGCGGAGCTGGAGTGTGTAAAGTGTCCGGGTGTGTGTGCCTGTCCCGGTGCTGCAGGATGTAGTGACGGCCGTGTGCACAAAGTGGTTGCCCTGGAAGCAAACCGCAGGAGGTCCCAGATGGGTTTTGGTGTACAGCAGCCGTCGTTCAAAGCTATTTTAATAATAGCAGAGGTGAGGACATCTGGGGTGGAAATATTTAGACAGGAGGCTCATGGTTTCTGAGCAGCAGAGCCGATGGCAGAAGGTGGGCGGGGGCGGGGCATCACGCACCCTCGTAGGGGTCAAGTAGGCTACACGTCGGTGCCTCACCTGGACGCTCTTTCTCCCGGGAGTATCACCTCCGTCGTGTGGAGCACCAGTGCCTCCCCATCACTCACTATGGATCAGCCTCACACAAGCTGGTTCAACACCACACTGCCATAACGGAATCTGTCATCATCTCGTCCAGTTCTGTTTAGTTTGCCTGTGGCCCTGACCAGTCTGAGAGCAAACCAGAGCAGAGTGGGCAACACGTGACTCACAACTACAGCCCATCCTATAACTATATCGTTCCAGATGAGAAAACAAGCAGCCAAAGTCACTGCAGACTTCTTTCACCTCTAGCCAGCCTGATTGTGGATCATAACCATAACCAAATGACTTCTAGATGAGTCAAATCTCAGGTCATTTAAGTTCCACACTCAATTGCTTTGGTCTGGACACAAATTTCACTTACAACTCCCTCTTGCACTTTACACTTCATGATGATGAATACTGATTCACTGTCTGCATTTTCAGTCTTGACGTTCTGCTTCAAAACAGTTTTTGTTTAATCATATTACATTATCTGAACATATTGCCATAGCGTATGTGTATGCTTTTAGATCTTGGAAGTGTTTGACATGACAACAGCACGAGGAAAATTTGTTTGCGTATTCCAGTGTACTTGATTAATAAAATGAGTGATGGAGTGATGCTGGGGACTAATTCCTACAGAATCTTTGCTGGAATTGGGCTTTAATGAGAACTGTTTAACAAGATCTGCTATGAAGTGTCACTACAGCTAGCTGTCTTCATCTGACACAAGTACAGCTGACAAACTGGTGTCCTCCAGAGCAAAATTCAATGCATACATTTTGAGCTACTAGCAGGTCAATTTTGCTGCTCTTAATGCCATGAGTCTCACAAATTTCTCTTTTTTTTGCTGCTGGTGATGCAGATCACTCAAGCAAAACATATCAGTGTGCAAATGCGGTTCTCTGAGGACTGATATGTTCACATTACACAATTACAAATGTGAAGCATTAAGATTCAAATCCAGTCTAAACAAATAACTAATTAAACAGTGTGACTTGTAAAGTGAATGTAGCCTTGATCTTTCCTCTCTCTTCTGCCTTTCCTGCTGTTTCTAGATACCACCCTCTTCTTGGCCTGGCAGAGCTGGCTTGGCGGAGCTGGCTTGGTGGAGCTGGCTTGGTGGAGCTGGCTTAGTGCAGCTGGCTCTGCGGTCTTTTTAGAGGTGGACCACAGGACTGCTGATGACACATCTTGCTGTTGGTCATGTGACCACTGTTGAGGTCTGTAGGAATGACAGATAGGACATTCATTACTCTCTGTGAACAAGAGGACCAATCATTGTGCTTGAATGAAGCTGACGTCAAGCTGCAGGACTAGTACCCACAAGCCTTCACTTCTCTCCCTGTAGAGAACACTTCATCATCCAGGCACAACATCCTGGCAGTGGGACTAATATACAAGTGTTGCAAGTGACACACCCAATACACACTGGCTCACACACACACACCCACGCACACGCACAAATACACGCACACACACATGCATACACGCACACATAAACCAATACACAAGTGTTCCACCACACAGCCATGACATCGACCCCCAGTAACTCATTCTCAGCATAGCCGCCGTACACCAGCTTCAAAGCCTAACCGGGCCGCTCCAGTCAGCCGACGTGAAACGGCCGTGTCGGGTTGATGGAGCACTGACGGTCCTGCTCGCATGTGACATCATGCACAAAGATCCCTTACTTTCAAGCCATTTAAATCCTTTCAAACGCCATTTCCTTTAAAATGGGCACTAGCTCCGGATGATGGTGATGGATGCAAACCTCAACATCTGTTGAATTTTTCATCTGCAGTACTACCCTCCTGTGTGCATGCACACCCCTGACAGTATATGAAACATTTACGGAGTGACAGAAGAAATGGCGCTGGTACTCACTGTGGGGGACGAGTTATGAATATAGACACGAAGAGAACGCTACAGTGACGCCACTCAGTAGAACGGCCCTCTGGGGACCTTCACACGTTTTAAGGGTTTCAAACTGCTATCATCATGTGTCCTTAATGTGCACATCTCAACCTCTTCTCTCACACTGTCTCTCTCTATCTCGTCTCTCTCTCTTTCTTTTTCCTTTCTCTCTCTCTCTGTTCTGTATCTGTCTCTCTCTCTGTATCTGTCTCTCTCTCAGGCATTCACTCTCACACACTACCATGGCGCCCCTCCTTTTTCTTTCTGTCTTATGCTCTCTCTTGACTCTCTGTCTGTCTGTCTCTCTCTCTCTCTCTCTCTCTCTCTCTCTCTCTCTGTTTCTCTCTCCCCTTTCCCCTCAGATTCAGCTCTGATGTTACCTGTGAGGGAATAAACCAATCCAACCATACACTGTACATTACTCTTGAAGTCTTGCTTCAGTGCACTGCCTCAGTGCTTTATAAGCTATGAAAAATACACCAAATGATTTATTATTGACCAGCTAAATTAAAGCAACATTGGGAGAAGGATCCTTTAATCTAGACTGCAGACAGAGCACAACATCCAGCAAGCTGTCTGTCTGTCTATATCGGTCTATCTGTCTGTCTGCCTGTCTGTATCGGTCTATCTGTCTGTCTGTCTGCCTTTGATTGTCCCGCACACCCGTTCCATCTATATAGTATTTTTTTCTATGTCTCTGTCTCTCTCTGACTTTAGTCTCTATATCTCTCTCCCACTCTCTCTCTTTCTCTCTCTCTCTCTCTCTCTCCCTCTTTCTCTCTCTCCCCTCTCCCTCTCTCTTCCTCCCTCTCTCTCTCCTTTTGCCTGTGTTCCTCAGCCATGTTTGTTATGAATCAGATAAAAACTCGTTTCGGGAATGAGAGCCGACAGATTTGAATCAGTGTTGCTTGACACGGCACCCGTGTTCATTTTCAATAATTGTATTTTCAATAATCGTACATATTCAGGTGGGGATTAAATGTCCTTGTGATTCAGTGGAATTTAATGAAAGCTTTTCATTTGAATGTCACTTCATTATTTCATAGATTGATCCTAGTATCAGACCAGAAAGAGTCAGGAGAATCGGACATTCAGAGCAAATGTATTATCACATATTTCAAAACCTGAATGAATGTTGAGAGGAGAACGAAATTACTTGTCATATAGGGTTACAATCTGTTTTTTTCATGCACCCATTAAAGTGTTCCTAATAACAATTATAAAAATTATATAACCTCATAAACTCCATTAGAAAAGGGACAAAATAATTTTTTCATTTATTATTGTGGAAGTTATGTATTCTGGGACTAGGCAGCCTTTACTGTAAATACATAATAAAGGAAAATTTGCTCACATATTATTTAGGTACGTATAATACCATGGTAATTTCCAATTTGTCCAAGTAATTACGATTTTCTTAAAATGATTATATTTATTTATTTATTTATTTTTGCTAAATGCAAAGACACAGTTGATTACTTGATTTCAGCATCTATGGTGTTGGTGTGGATCTATGTCTCAGGACAGAGCAGCTGCACCATTATGCTGGTATTACTGGTGCATCCTCTTGCAGCTTGACAGTGCCGCGGGCCAGAAACGCCTGCAAAATTACAATAATAGCCATCAGATGCATGCTTGCTTGGTAACATTAAAAAACAACAGGATGAAGTGCTCCTGACAGGTGCTTTAAGGTGGGCCCATCAGGAAGGAGCTGGGTGCTGTCAGACAGCCGCGGATTGTTTACAGTGTGGCGTAGAGGCAATGACTGGAGGCTTTATTGCTATCTGCTAAGGTTGTATTTCAACAGCGTACCTCAGACCATTGAGCTGTCCCTTGGTGAGCTGGGATCCGGCCACAGATTACCCAAGAGCCACTGCTCCGGCATTGGCTTGCTGCAGGTCCTTACTGTGAAAAGTTTCCACGAGAACTTGGAATTTCATCATCACAGCTACCGTGGTGTTTTCAGAGGTGAAGAATATCTAATAGAATATTTTTGTTAAAAGAGGTTATATTATCTGCCATCCTGATTGACAGTTTCCCTCACATTACCCTCTCTACCAAGGGATGGCATTCTCCACCACCCAGCCCTCTCCTCGGGGAACACACCCTCCTACTTAACACCTTCCATGTGTACCTCACACATCCACCTTTGCCCCTCAGGGTCACACCCAAGGTTCACGCTGGGCTTCACACCATTCCCTTACAGGAGGGACGGCTCCTTTAACCATGGACACATTCTCAATGGCCTCATGATACCTTCTCACGTCTGACACCATGTATGGACAAAGAATGAGGGTAGCAACCACACCCAGTCTCAAACCTAATATGCTAATGTTTGATGCTGTCTACTAACTGTCTTGATTCCAGCTGAAAATCCAATATTCTTTGGTTCCAGCTGGGAATTAACTTTTCCGGTTCCAGAACCTATTTATTTTTGGTGGAAATGCACCAGGCAATTCAAAATTACGTGCGAAAACTGGATTGGGACCCATTCCACATTGGACTATTGGGCAACTCAGCAGAAAACATGAGTGAAAACAGATTACAGAGGCTGAAATTTGGAAACAGCCTTACCGAGTCATCCTTACTTGGCATGATTTCAATTAAATGCATCAACAGTGGTGATAAGTGATGAAAGCTCTTTTGGACATGGTTTCAGACACAATGGCCAAAATAAGCCAGTTTGCATGTTTACACATGTGCTAGCACATTGTGAATGACAATATATGAAAATGAACTGAATTGAGATGCTTATGCCAGTTGGCTAAATCCTTGGAACAAACTGCTGGCTGCATAGGAGCAATTGAGCATATCAAGTCACACTCATGGAGAAGTAAATTCATGTAAACTTGTCAAAAGTCATTAATTCATATGCTGAATCCTTAGAAAAACAAGTCATCATCCACCTGGTTACAAAATTGAACACGTGGCATGAACGTCAAGTTCGGTGAGCTCCCAGTCTAGACCTACTCCATGGAAAATGGAATTGAGTGATTGTGGAAGTGTTGTCTGTGCATGAGTGTGTCTTACGATCAGTGACACGGGAGATCAGCAGAGATGCAAAGCATACGCAACTCAGAACCTACGACAAGCTGATGAAACAGGTGACCAGACCTGAAGACCTGCAGCACTGCTCCACATGTCAATTCTCCACTTGTGAAATGTATTCGAGCCTCCGTTTTCACTGGTGTGCTGATACACTGATACCAGCACATGAAACACATCAGGGAGACCCATTGCTACTAAACAGTAAGAAGCAGGTTGTACATGCCACAGATGGGTTTATGGATGTAGAGAGGCTGGTGATAAATTGTTCAGCATGCATTTCAAATCAGGCTTTGCATGACGACCAGCCGGTCCAACCTCTACAGATACTTCCCAGGCCAAAGACAAAGACTGAAACAGATTAAGTAGGTCCTTTTCAGGGAGGGCATATCTTGACAGTGATTGATTCTTCTTCTTCTTTTCCCGAGGCAGTAGTCATCTCTGACATATCGGCACAGGCTGTTTGGTGGGAAAGGATGAAGGTTTTCGCCTGCTCTGGCTGCACTTTAAGAGGTGAGGAAAACAATGGCAAAAAACCTGTGGTCCAGGTTTTTGAGACGTTCATATAGAAGAGTGGTATGAACCACACGGCTACGCTTAATGCCCAGCCGTTGCCTGGAGATCGAGAGCTTCCACAGATCAGTAATGCTCAGAGAACTTGCAAATGTGAAGGCAGGATGGATGAACAACCTTCCAGAGATCTAAATGGCTGAACTAAATCATTCAGCCACTTGCCACACACCCCAGAAAATGCGAGCGTTTCTCGTGTTTTCCAGAGATGGCACAATGTTACATTTCTCAGCATTGAACTGTTGAAAAATTACCATCGTTTTGGTTATGTACAGAAAATACACAGGAATGCATAGACCATACAACAGGGCAAAGGATCACACCTCAGAGTAAGTGATGAAGTGTTGGTTGCTATCATAGAACCAGGAAAAACATACAACACGTCCTTAATAATGAAACATCTAACTGATCACTGGAACTGGTGAGTACACAGGACGGATCAATGATCTTCACAAATGTCAAAGATCTTAGACCTGCACCGAGTGCTGAGTGTGAAACAGCTAAGAGAAAGGCATTAACTGCTTCACAAACACAGACAGACACAGAGTTCTGCAACTGAAACCCAATGTGATCATCATTGCTAGAGACTGTTTCTCTTGAACAAACTGTGGAGAAACAGCTGACCAGTAGAAGTAGAAGAGGAGAAGAGTTAAATAAACAACAACAACAAACATGCAACAACAGAAGAAGATATCTGACATAAGAGTCAATACAAACTCACTCTTTGTGAGTTTATGTTTTAAGTTCAGTGCAATTTTAACAATTGTATATAATATCATTCTATCATTTCATCTTTGCAGAAGATTGCATTTGATGGAGGTGAATTCATATTTGTGTAAATATATAAGTTTAACGTATGTCATGTAAGTTAAGAACAAAATGACATGAGGGAGGGATGTGTATTTGTATTAGTCTGTATGTGTATAGTGTATTTGTATTAGTCTGTATGTGTATAGTGTATTTGTATTAGTCTGTATGTGTATAGTGTATTTGTCTGGTAGTGAGTGGAGGGAGGGGAGGTGTGGATGGACGTCATGCAGCGTTTCTGAATAAAAGAACCGAGTATAACTAGAACTGACTTTGAACCAGAATGGACCAGATTCTTCACTATACTCCATCGACAACATTAGAGTGCTGTTTATATGTTGCGTCTGCTGTTCTTGGAGAGTGTGAAAATTCACCTCGTTCCCTTATGAAAACCCATCTGCACCTCCTGACACCTGCTGAGCACCTGCTGGGCAGCTCCACACACATCAGCACGGTGCCCCCGCGTCTCCGACCCGCCGGACTCCCCGCCGGACTCCCCGCTGCTCCAACAGATCCTGGGGGGGAAATCTGGGCTGGCAGATCGGAACAGCCTGAGAGAAAGCAAGGGTGTGTGTGCTAATGCAAGGGTGTGTGTGCTAATGCAAGGGTGTGTGTGCTAATGCCAGCCGGTCCTTCCTCTTCCCATCATCGACGATGTCCAGAAATCATCAGACGTGCTTGTTTGTTGGCGAGCTGGAGTGAGGTGTGAGATTTTGATGTTCTCAGTGACCCATGAGTTTCCCTGTATGACAGGAACCAACATGGATGACTGGGTACAGAAGGCGAAAAGCAACGGTTCGGTTGTTTTTCCATATGACTGCTGTTTCAGCCTGAAGATAATAATGAGATTCCATCCGACTCTGAGACCAAGCAGCTTTCGAATAAAGACATCCACGCTGGATGAATGGGAAGCCTTCAGTAATTGCAGACTGTGCGTCTGTGTAGGAAAGTGTGTGTGGTGGACAGAGGGAGGAGGGTCCGTGTCGGGTCACCGTCAGCATTTATGATCTGCTGGGTCGTGACCTGTGTTACAGAACGATGAGGCATCTCAAATGTGCCGTGACCACGTCTGACATGAACTAGTGAACACATACGACCGCCACAAAACCACAGTGATGCAGCACCCACTGAGTCCTTTTAATACAGACCGTGCATTTCAAAACACTGGCCAGACTACACTGAGAGAACAGTGTGCCAGCCAGCATCCACAAGGCCCTGTCTGACCACCGTCACAGCTGTGGGTCGATAAGCTGCATGGTGATTCAGTCTCTAGCTGATACAGGGACACAGCTCCTCCAGGGGTGGATATAATGCAGAAGTTTGCAAAAAGCCAGTCTGTGCGCCAAACGATCACATGAAGCCATCGCCATTACATTAAGCCTGGGTTCACGTCGATTCCCTTATTATGAGCAATGCTCTTGAGACTGTGCTATTTGCAATTACAGTTTTCTGCGTTACTGTTCGATAAGCTGCTCAGTACTGGTCAATAACAGGTGAATGGAGTGGAGTCCCAGCAGACGCCTCTCTATCAGACCCAGCAACACTGCCAATGAACTCAAACTCCAATATATTTACCAATGCTGCATTAAGCTAGTGTGAGTGACTCAGAACTCATCAGACTCTCTCTTCCACTTACAAACACCCCCACAAACACACGCCCACACACACACACACACACATACACACCCCCACACACACACGCCCCCACAAACACACGCCCACACACACACACACACACACACATACACACCCCCACACACACACGCCCACACACACACACACACACACATACACACGCCCCCACAAACACACGCCCACACACACACACACACATACACACCCCCACACACACGCCCCCACACACACACGGCCACACATTAATCTCTTAACAGGAAATTAATGTCTTACTTTGACTCCTATCTCTGACTCCACTTCCTGTACCCACACCCAGCACAGAGCACATGACCATAGACAATACTTACTGTGAAAGGAGACAGTTTCACCTTTGTTTTGGATACAGAAGCAGAACATCCCCTTTGACCTCGGGTCTGATAGCTTGAAGAGGCCAGCCCTGATTACACTTGCAACAAGTGACCATAAAAGTCTGCTCTTGATACTGTTATGTGCGCTGTTCAGCTTGCCCTTGTGCTTTGTGTTTTTGCAAGTGTGCGGTGTGTGTGTGTGTGTGTGTGTGTGTGTGTGTGTGTGTGTGTGTGTGAGCAGACTCATGTTGCATTACACAGGCTGTCTTTCACCTGACAGAGACACATATGCCACAAATACATCTCCACTCACTAGTCTGCTGCATGCACGCCTGTCTAGATAACACAGTGGAAAACGTGCCCTTCTGTTGAAGTCATGGGCCTGACTGAGTCCTGAACTCCTCCCAGCTCCAGCTCTGCTGCCTCAGACAGGGTTGTGGTCAACTCTACTGGCTCCAGAGGGACACCACACCCAACTCCTGCATAACCACTACAGCTCAGAGTTATAACTGTTATTATAGAACTAATAATATAAATACTTATGGCCTTTTAAGTTATTGTAGCAGTTGTTGAAGTAGTTGAGCCGGGAAAAAACTTCAATTTAGAGCCCAGAGCTCAGAGCCAAGAGTCCAGACCCCAGAGCCCAGGGCCCAGACCTTAGAGCCCAGGGTCCAGAGCCCATGAGCTGAGGTGAAGGACGCTTTAAAGAGATCCCTCCACTATAATGGCTCATGTATGGCTAGGTTTGCTTTCAGTTTCTTCACTGTTCCCCACACTCTCCCTCACCTAGTTCTCAGGCTAGCTTCCCCATGGACTTGTGAATAAAATAGAACAGCCGTCCAGGGACTCTGTTCACAAAATGGGGTTGAGTAGCGCGTGAACCTAAAAGGAGCTGCTCCCGGGGGCGAGCCAATGGGACGCAGGCTACAGCTGATAAGTCATTGACTGAGAGTCTTATCTATGCATGCGAAATTATGTCAGATATTACGTTTATCCTACGGACACCAGCGAAGGCGAATCAGCTTATATTAAATGTCACAGCTAAAATTGTTCATAACAACGCAGACGAGAAGCATTTAAAGAGCATTTAATGTCGGTTTAATTTCGTCCTCGCCGTTTCGCTATGTCACTTGATAACAGAGGGCCCTGATGCAGCTTCCAGGGCAGAGTTAAAAAGTTGACATTTCCATGTCCATAATTTCTTCCAACAAATGCACTCTCTTAATCTTTTTGTCTGGATTTCGTCTTTAGAGAAAAACCACATTGGAAGGTTGACGTCCCATTCTGCATGTTCAATGTGCTTGTCTTTTTGTCCCCCACATGGTGATGAACTAGTGATTCACATTATTTGCAACATAAAATTAATGTGGAATTCAGGCTTGCATTTCAAACAAAACTCAGTTTGCAAAACATCATCCTGGAAGTTTGTTTTCGGTGCTAACTGTGAACCCACCTCTCGTCACAATATTCTTTCAAGAATCAACCAAATATTGCAATAACATCCAGACATGTTTCATGTCCATCATTTACACACACAATTACAAAACTCTTCTTCTCTGTAGCCATTTCACTCTTGTCCAAGTACTCTGAACACCTTCCATTTATTCACTAGTTAATGCAATACTTGAAATGCCGTTGCTTTATTACTAAATTCAGGAAACAGCGTCGTACTTTAAAGACACCATTAAAGCCCTCTGTTTGAGTATTATGGCTTCACATTTCTTCTCAAGGCCCTCTGATTATAAATTACTGTTTCACATTTCCTCATAAGGCCCTCTGTTAAGGAATTATGACAGTATTACATTTCCTCTTAAGACCCCTTGTTTAAGAGTTACAGTATCACATTTCCTAGTAAGGCCCTGTTCAATAATTACGGTATCACATTTCCTCTTAAGGCAGTTTGTTTAAGAATTACATTATCACATTTCCTCTTCAGGCAGTTTGTTTAAGAATGACGTTATCACATTTCCTCTTTAGACAGTTTGTTTAGGAATTACGGTATCACATTTCCTCTTTAGACAGTTTGTTTAAGAATTACGGTATCACATTTCCTCTTAAGGCAGTTTGTTTAAGAATTATGGTATCACATTCCTAAGTATTGCAGGGACTTGCATAATGTTGAGTAGAGAGGAGCAGAGGTGGGACCAAGTCAGTGTTTTGCAAGTCTCAAGTAAGTCCAAGTCTTTATCCTCAAGTCCCAAGTCAAGTCTCAAGCAAAGACAGTCAAGTCAAGTCAAGTCTCGAGTCAAGACAGGCAACAGTCAAGTCAAGTCCCAAGTCTGAAACTTGGAATTTCAAGTCCTTTCGAGTCTTTTTTTTTTTTAACCAATGTTGCAGGTATATTTTAAATGTAAATAATAGACATGTGTTCTTTTTTAAAATCTGTATCCTCCTCAAATCTTGATAAAACATGTGCAACTGAAAACACAAAGTATAAAAAAAAATTAAATTACACCTCTTTATTGCACATTTCAATTTGTTAAAATTAGCTGCAAAAATATTCATACTTTAAACTACAATTTTCCAGAAATAAATATTCTGTGAAAAAGTCATAAGTAGAACTCCATGTTCAAATAAAAAGTGCTGATATTTTCACAGTACAATACAAAGAACCATAACCGCATTTTTCCCTCTCTTCTCTTATCTGGTTTCTTGGAGAACATGTGTCCATGTGTGAGTGACACAAGACAAACAAATATAAGAACTGAACAATTAACAGGAATCAGGATTGCAACTTTAGACATTTCAGTAAACTATTCTGCATTGCATTTGCAAAAGACCAAACTGGCCAAAAGTCTGTATGTCATTTGTGCACGATGAGGCCGTAGAATGATGTCCCCATAGCTGAAAACTCGCTCCACTTTTGTCAATATATTTTTTTCTCGACGTAGATGTCTTCAAATACACAATCCATGCTGAGATAGAACTGGATATGATGGTGACAGAGAGGCTCTCTTCCCCGAGTTCAGATACAGAACCCAGGGTTGCCAACTCTCACGCATTGAGCGTGAGACACACGCATTTGACAGTCTTCACACGCTCACACGCCACACATCCGATTTCTCACGCCGAATAAAAAATCTAGTTTATTTACCTCTGATCCTTATCTATGATTCAATGAGTTACTAGTTCGCTCTGGCACCAACCACTGGCGATTGATCGCGATATAATACTTTCCATACAAGATGGAATTTGTGTCCATTTTACACCCCGCCCGGTAACAATTCACGTTCGCTGACCCCCCCCCCATTTGATTGGTTGTGCTGCAGCTCATGCACACACACACACACACACACACACAGTACAGAGTGTGGAAAAGCAGAGGACCGGTCTGCGTCAGAAGGACAGAAATGAAATTAATGGGGCGCACTTTATAAATACTAATATGCGTTTTAAAATTTAGATTTGGGGTTAAAAAAAAAAATCAAGTCTTTGCAAGTAAACAGGTTCAAGTCCAATTCAAGTCCCAAGTTATTGGTGTAAAAGTCCAAGTCACGTCTAAGTCTCTGAATATTTTTTCAAGTCAAATCAAAAGTCTTAATATTAATGACTCGAGTCTGACTCGAGTCCAAGTCATGTGACTCGAGCCCCCACCTCTGGAGAGGAGTACACATGCATTTTTAGCAGAAAGACTTTTGCTATTGCTATTGTAACCTGTCCAAGCTGGACGGACTACTTTAACCCCGACTACGCCACCTAGGAGGAAGAGAGTCCTAGGAACTCTTAATAAAATAGTTGTATTTCACCCACAGGTTCCAGATCAGCTGGTGAGCAATCAAAACACTAAAGGATATATTCCACAAATTTATTACAATATAGCATAAAACACAATTGGATCTGCCCTCACAGAAGATGCCGCCAGACAACCTACCAAAAATAAAACCCACCAAAGTAAAACCCACACAGCAAACTAAAATAACCAAAAAGTACACAAACACGTTGCCACTAAAATATAATCCACCACAAATCACACACGGAGTCTACCGGCAACCACCGGAGGGGACGGTCCACACAACACTATACGGAATTAAAATAATAGGATGATAAGTCCAGGGGAGGAGTCGACGAGGAGTCCACCACCAATCCAATTGGTCCCGCCTCACCGTTTCGGCCACGTCGCGCTGAAACACAGGAGAACTGGAGCAGTACTCGATCGTAAACACCACAGCCCGCAAGAGCTGTGGAAGCAGTAAATCTCTAATCGCGGCTTTAATTCGCAGCAACTATACTCACGCTTTGCCCGGGAGCAAGCAACGCCTACTCCCAGTGAAGCGGTACACAGCGCAGGTAGAACTCACTCCGGCAGTCTCAACCAGCGGCATCACCCACGGACTCCTCGCTCAGGCGATGTCACTATGGCGTAACCTGATGCCCGCTGTCTGCCGTTCCACAGTCAAACCGACGTGTGTTAGTAATCACTCTTGTCGCGGTTTTTCCAGTTACAACAACCCCGGACCAAACTGCTCCATGTCCTTTAAAAAGCGCGCTCCCTCCATTTATCTTCTGTCCCCATTTATAGGGACAACGTCCAGACTCCTCCCCTCCTAACAGTCCACACCAGGTAACAATCCAATCAATTACAACCAGAATTGCACTGATTAAAACATTGTCACTCCTCACACTATCCATTACATTATATATGATTGAATGAATGAATGAATGAATGAATGAATGAATGAATGAATGAATGTTTGATTCATATAGCGCCTTTCAAGATACCCAAGGTCACTTTACAATATTAACAAATGCATATGGTACATGGTACATACATGTACAAAGGTACATATTTTTTTTTATGACGTGCATTCATTCTGTCAAAAAAGTTGGTTCAGGGTAAACAGAACTTTACTCCTAACTGGCTAAATTACATGAAGTTATTACACGTGTTATTTAGTTGAATGTTAGAACTGGGAGCTCCAAGTCGTCATTAATTCAAAACCAGCTCATTTACTCCTCAGTTTCATTCCTTGGTTTCATTGTAGATTTGTGGGTGTGTGTGTGTGTGTGTGTGTGTGTGTGTGTGTGTGTGTGTGTGTGTGTGTGTGTGTGTGTGTGTGTGTATGTTTTGGACAGAGCCCAACTTTTTCTGACCCACAATAGTGTGCAGTGTGTGGTGCTGTTCTGGTCCAGGGTGGAGGTTCTTCAGGACAGGCGGACAGGGACGTGGTCAGCAGGACAGCTTCCCTCTCTCTCCACAGCTCCTGCCCCACTGCCGCCGCCTCTGCTGGACGGGTCACGGGAACGACTGGGGAGGGCGAAGTCATGTCATCCCCATGGACAATCACACCCAGTGCTAATGAAACACTTTCTCTGACACAACACAGTCATCTCAAAAATAGTTACATTTTCCAAATACAAGAACACATTTTGGTGACCTTTGTCAGAATAAAATAAAATTCAGACTTAGATTTCTGCGTTCTGATGACTTTCTATATATGGAATTTGCAGAATAATAAGACAACATGATGTGTACCAAAGGCTTTGAAATGACATTGTGGTCAGGGGACACTGGCACCTCCAGGCAATCACCACGACAACCTTCACACTAAACAGATAACCAGTCGAGATTATTGACTTTGACATTGAATGTAAGGTTTTTTTTTCTCTGTTGACTAGGTTGTTGTAGTTTCATGCACAAAAAACGGTTTTGATAACAAAGAAGAAAGGGAAAAACAAAGAAAATAAAGGCAAGGAATTTGATGAAGGAAGAACGGTTCCACACTGGTAAAAGAGCAATATACACTGCTCAAAAAAATAAAGGGAACACTTAAACAACACAATGTAACTCCAAGTCATCCACACTTCGTGTTCAGATAGGAAGCAACACTGACTGTGAATCAATTTCAACTGCTCTTGTGCAAATGGAACAGACAACAGGTAGAAATTAGAGATTTTCAACTGATTTCAAAGATTTTTATTAATTGAGATCTAGGATGTGTTATTTTAGTGTTCCCTTTATTTTTTTGAGCAGTATATATTTGGACTCTAGTGGGAGAACTGGGAGATATGGTATGTTTTGTTCCTCCATACTATTGACTAAACTCAGACACTGGATCATATATTCCATATGACACACATGTTCTCATTATGAGAAAGAAATATCACACTTGCTGCTCACACACCTGTCATCTCTCCCTCCCTCTTGCTCTCAAACAATTACGTCCCCCAAGACACAAGGAAATGGATACAGCCATCTCATAAACCTTTCATTTGGCAAATGACTCATTATTCATCATATAGATGTTTTGCAATAACAATTTAAAATGTATCTGACATAATAACATCAAACATACCCCATGGGTAGGAATATAAATCTGACATGACCAATTTGCATGACACAGTAAAAAGTACTCAAAGACTGCTTGAGATTAAAGGACGGAGAATTTGAGGAAATTTTACAAGAAAAAAGAGAAAAGGTAGGGGCCAAAATATTGCCCCCCGCTGGTAGATCTAGGGTGTCATATAAGCTGTGGGGTGCATTTAATGTCCTGAACATCATTTCAAAGCTTCTAACATCGACCATATTTGTCAGAAATTAGCAGTGTGTGGTCTGTCATCTTAATACTGCTGTTCCCTCTTAATTAACTACAACTCTCACCATTTAATTCAGTGTTTTTTATTTATTTTATTTTCTGCGGTGCCTGCAGAACTGGTAGTCTCTGTCGTTAATGCACTCTTTTCCACAGCTGCTGATTTGAGATGATTGTCTGTGTTCTCCCTGTAAAGCAATTTGCTCCCTGTATGTAATTGGTATTACGACCCTTTGGGTCCCTCCATTTTGTCAGAGTTATTGATTTATTTCCAGCTCGGCTAAGGAGCAGCAGTGCTGCTTTTTGCCTTCCAGTAGGCGGGCTTATTGAACACCACAGCTCTGGAAAGCTGCAGGAAAAAAAGACACATTTGTGTGAAGGAAAGCGCTGTCCCAGCTGTCAGCTACCACTCCTGCTTTGTTGTCTGGTTTCCACGGAGAGCCAGCGATGGTGCACCATGGGAGGTAGCGATGTACTAAAAGACGGGGGTACAGCAGAAACAGCCTGCAGCGAGGGGTGAGAGGCCTCTGGTCATATTCTCCGTCATCTCTCTCTGCGTCCATTATGGCCATTGTGTGCACACGTTTTGGTCTGCGTGTTCTCACAGGAACCTGGTTATGGCCTGTGCATTCATTACACCTGAGCAGAGAAACTCTTGGCTCCAGGAGAGCGCTCGTTAAACTTCGCGCTGGAATTCTGCTTCCTGGAGAATGAGAGATAGTCATAGGTATCTCCCCACACATCTGAACATCACAACAGAGATTAGGTCTAGAACAAAGACTTTACAATAGTTTATTGGGCATCAGACATCTGTGATAAAACACAAGCAGATGGACTTGTATAATACAGCCTGTGATTAAACCACTGTCATAGATGAAGCAATAATCCTTCCCAGTGAAGAAAAGAGTGACAGCATACAGGAGTGTTATTGTCCTGTCAGTAGTGAGAACTACAGAATCAGTGATAAGAGGGGTGAAACAGCTACTTCACTACTCTTACCTCAGGGAGAATTACTCAAAGTAGTTCATTCCTCTGAGTCAGTAAATATGTCAGACATTTTTGCTGCTCATCTATGATTGCCATACTCTCCTTTTCATTATCCATAGATGTATTCGTGATCAACTTTGAGGTCTGCAGATTGTAAAACCGTAAAAGGCATGCTGCAATGTGAACATGAAATTGGCCACAAAGGATTCTTATGTTTTTCTAAGACTCCATGAAATTATGAAATGCATGGGTTGCTGACTGTTGATTATGGTGTTTAAGAGCTGATTTAAAAGGAACAATAGGATGCTTTTAAAAAACGTGTAAACCAAGAAACTAAGAAGTTACCCTGTGATTTTACTAGGCAGGAAACGTCTAACTGACGAGTTTGAGATGCCTTGGTTACTTGGTTACCATAAGCTTCTTTGATGGAGCAGAAATCCGCCCGAAATAGTCAGGCTTGCTGAAATGCTTGAGATTAACTTGCATGGCCCATGTGGTATCAAACCTTTTCCTTTAGTTTATTGAAGAAAAGTCAGACTCATAATGAAACCTCCCTTGACATATTGAAATATTTCCCATAACGGCGTGAGGATGTATGCTCCATATAATCTATGTGGCATATTCACTTGCGCTAGGACACACTCCTACCGAGAACATAAGTGACAGTGATTGTGAGTATGGGGTGGGGCTCACGGTGAAGCAGGTATGGTGGTCCCTGTTTTCATGAGAGTGAAAGAGACGGTGATAGAGGGGGTGCTTGTTCTCTGATGCAAATAAACACTTCCCACATTCCATGTATTGTCATTTTATTGTGCTATCTGTGGCGGTGATTTTTGAGCTGATGATTTTGAGTCAATCTGAGGTTATGATATCGGTCTAATTTCTCTCCCTTTCATTGCAAAAATCTAACCTTAATTAACCCGTTCCCACTTCATATCTCAGGCCTGGCGCTTTACTGCCAACGGCTGATTTACTTTTTTAAATTCCTGCCCACTGGGGGAGTCGTTCTCCTCAACTTTGAGGCAAGGGAGTGGCGTATTTATTCACAAACCAGTCCAAACGTCTGATTTTACAAAGTAAGCAAGCTAAGCTTCGTTGTGTTTGGCGAGCGTTCAAAGTCTAACGAGTGTTGGGGACACAATACAAAAGAAACTAGTAAAAGAAAAGCGGGTTTTGAGTGTGTGAGTTGGTGTTTTCCGCGCCACGCCCCGAACACACCTGACGGGAGCAGCTGAGTCAGCGCCGCCATTCCGGGAAGACGGGAGATTACAGGAGGTCGTGGTGCCGCGCAGGTTTACTTGTGAACTTTGGACGACTCGAGATTGAGATTAGATCCGATTTTATTTGGTAAAGATCATCCTCGTGGTGTTCCTCAAACTCCCGAGTTGTTTGTAAAGACGCGTGTGAAGTTTCGGCAGCAGAAGTTCAGCCGCATTCCTCCATTTTGAAAAGCGTCTCCGAAGTTAGTTTTGGTAAGTTTAGTTTTCCGCCGTTGCAGTTTGACTTTATTTACTTCGCCTCTACGGGATGGGGGTAAATATTAAGTAATTAAATAATGAAACTGCAGAACACGAGTTTTGGAAACTACTGAACTGTTGACTAAAGTTTTGGTCTCGCTGGCCTGTTTTCCAGTCACTTCATGGGATGTTTGGGATTGGGGCAGTTTGTGGTTTCCTGCTAAGCTAACTAGCTAGCACATTTTCATGGGCTTTTCTGTGAACAGTGTTAGGCTACCGACGGCATCACCGGTTATCCTGGACTTGGGGGCAGTATTTAAAAAACTTCTAATATTATTTCCACTAATCGACGTGAACGCCAAATCCCAGAGACTTGCCACATTAGGAAGGTATGCTAGTCGCCCCAGGTTAGCATTCCATAGACTCCCATGTTCCCTGAACGGACTGCTCGCTAGTTGAGCAGCTAAATAGCATCTGAGGGGGAATTTAACTGTCAAAGACCTCAAAACAATTTCGTCTTTTGAATTTCTATCCGTATGATAAAACTAAGGGATATGTTGGTTTAAGGGTGGGGTGGGTGTGTGTGTGTGTGTGTGGTGGGGGGGGGGGGGTATACTGCCAGGTCTTTCCTGGTTATAAGTTGCTGTATATGGTCACGATAACCCTCAGCCACTTCTTACAGTACTGACTTTATCTCCAACGTTTTACATAATTACACTTCATTAGTTGTGCCTCACCATATTTGTACACACGCTGTTACGGACGGACGACCGTGTTATCTTTATTTAGTTTCTTATAAAAATTGTTGCGTGTATTTTTCAGAAGAAGCTTGACTCCTCCCATTCATACAGGTGACTCGCCACATTTGATAGTTGTTTAGGCTGCTGCTTTTCAAAATGTTACAGATGTCCTTGGTTGACTGGGCCCCAAACCGTGTGTGTGTGGTGAGGCAGACAAGCCCAGACCACTCCTACTGGCCGAGCCCCCCAGGGCTGGCTGATTATCCCGCTCCCTCCATGCATGATGGCCGATCAATGGAGCGCCAGTCAGCGCATGAACGGGAAATCGAAAAATAGGGCACAGTTTCTTGGTAGCAGTAAAGCCTGTCACTGTATTTTTAACCTGCGCCCCGGCAAACTGACATCATTAGGCAGCACCTGCAAGTATGTAGCGTGCTTGTACCGCGTCTGCTCGTGTTTTCTTTTAGCACTTTTCAGAACTTTTAAGTCTGTTGATTCTCTTTTGTGCCCTCTTTTTAGAGTGATTTGTCCCCCCTTAAAGAGTCTTTCTCTCCACAGAACAACCGAGAAGATGACTAGTATTAATACTGCTAACATCAACTTCAAATGGGATCCCAAGAGCTTGGAGATCCGCACACTGGCCGTGGAACGGCTGCTTGAACCGCTGGTCACCCAGGTAAGACTGCTCAGAGAAACGTTCTGTCTTCCTTTTATCTCTGTCCACATAAGCCCTTTACTGCACTGGAATGTAAATCAGTGGTTCTTTGATTTCATTGGAGCCTTAGGTGATGAGCCATTCTTTTCTTTAATGTACTTTGTGTTCTTAACCTTGTAATGGGAAAGTGTATGATGGTTTGTGCTATGCATTCCTGTCCCGTGGTGTTGAAATGTTCCGGTTATTTTTAGGTCACCACTTTGGTGAACTCCAGCAACAAAGGGCCTTCCAACAAGAAGAAGGGCCGCTCCAAAAAAGCCCATGTTCTGGCCGCTTCGGTCGAGACCGCTACCCAGAACTTCTTGGAGAAAGGCGAGAAGATCGCCAAAGAGAGTCAGTTTCTCAAGGAAGAGCTGACTGCCGCCGTAGAGGACGTCCGCAAGCAAGGTGCCTGTCCTGTGCCTTTTGTGGGGGGGGGGGGGGGGGGGGTCCTTTTGTTTCTTGTATTTGACAGTGTCTCTATACAATACTGAAATCTTAAATACCTTTTTTACTCTTTGGTTTATTGCTTTCTCATTTTCGTAATCTCTTCATAATCCGTTTGCTGGTCTGTGTGGATGACGGCCGGGCTTGTTTCTGCAGGTGGGGCGTGTTCTGAGCAGGTTGTTTACGTCTCAACACAGGGACTTTTCCTTGGGCTTCTTGCCTCAAAGCCTGCCTCAATCTCTTCCTGGGCTTCATTGTGTAATTGTGCAATACCTCATTCTGCAGGTTTTTGTCTCTGCTCTGTGGAGTAGGCAGTTTAATAGAGGCGGTTACCCATGACAACTTCACAAGTCCCTGTTCCCCACTTTTTTTTAAAAGGGTTCATATCCTATTTTTTATTTTATATTTTTTCCTTGAACACCACTTAAAATGTGTGTGTTGCTTTGTGTTCCTAAAATGGTCATAATTCATTTTTATACAACCGTTTTCCAACCTCTCTTTATCCCTTAGAATTAAATAGGCTGTTTTTTACTGCACCTTTGAGACATATATAAGATAAATGAACTGTGTTCTGGTGTTCTGATTGGCTGCTCTGTATTGTGCCTTTTTTAAAAAGCACTCAGAGTTGAAAAATGTCTGCACTGCTCTACATAGGTGGGGTTGAATGGGCGGAGATATGTAAATGAGCATGTTCTTGTGACATTGGAGCCAGAGTGATTTCAAAATTAGCTGTTTTTGTCAATTCCATATATGGAGTGGGAAATGAAGTTTTGAAACTTGAGTGAAATTTAGATAGAAACAATTATTTGTTTCAATAAAATCAGGGAAATTTGGTTTTCCGTGATGGGGTCCCTGTTGATATTAATGCATAGTCAATGAGGGGTCCTGCCTGATCAACACTCTTCGCCAGCTTTACTTAAGCAGTCTGCTTATGTCTCTTGGTTGGTAGGCCCAGATACTGTGCCAGGATGGATGTTTCAATCTTTTGCGTGTCTGTGTGGGCCAAAGAGGATTTGTGCAACATTCTTGACGAATCACACGGTGCCAGCTAATCCCAGCTTGCAGTGTTTGTGCAACAGAGACGTTGGCATCATCATTAGTGGACACTTTGTAAATCATTACTAGCGTTGCAAGTCGTCCCGTTTCAGTGCTCTATGAGGGATAAGAATAAATGTGAAATGCCCGTTTTGGGGTTGCTGGGTTGTCATGGGTGTTGTCAAATATTTGAAGACCGTAACCTGTCAGAGAAAGAGCTCACCATGGTCCTGCTTGTGCGACAGGCTGACTCTGTTATCTCCAGCAACGGCGTGACAGAAATGACCCGTAGCCATCAAGACGGCTGTGGCGCGAGGCAGGATTGAGCCCCCCCGGTGCGTCTCTCTCTGTGTGCACTCCCTTCTGAATTGGACTTAGCACCTCACAGTTCAGACAGGACGGTCTCGTCCCGCGCAACGCTCGTCAGCTCTGCGCTCCCCACCGCTGCTAGCTTAGCGTGTAGCGTGTGCGCGAGCACACGTTGAGCTGGCCTGCTTGCTCTGCCGTGGAATGTCACGCCAGGTTCCACATTCCGTCATTGGAACGCTGGCGGTGTGAAGAAACCGGCGATGGTGCTATTGAGATGGATTCAATCTCCCCGCCGTAGAAAGGCACCCACGTCCTCGCCTCTGCCGTCTCCCTACAGCTGCAGGGGCGGAGGAGAGAGTCAGCAGAACCAACCTGTTGGTTACTGCCTGGCACAGGACCAGTGAATATCTCTACATTCCCCACAGCACAGTTCGGCTGGATGGGATGCCTGACTGGGACAGAAATGCTGTTTGCTGTGGTTCTGACACATGCTGTGATAGCTGGCGTGAGCTTGAGCTCTCCATGCCCACTTGAAGCTTGCAGCTCCAAAGGCTTTTGCAGTCGTTGAGTTCTGTGCAGGGGTTTGAGACGATGGTCACGGATCCCTCCAGGGAAACCCCTGTGATCGGACCGGATCTCCCGACACACGATGGTATCTAATCAGGAAACGCTCGACCGTGGTCGTCTGGGCTTGCGCTAAACGAAGCTTCTTAATTGTTGCCTTTGCGGTTGCCTAATTGCGAAAGACGAAGTTTGTGATTAACGGAGGGCCAGTGGTGAGTTCCTCCGTGTTTCCCAGCTGCTCCAGAACGCTCTAGCATACGTTGAGGTGTCAGAGAGTCCTGAGTGTCTTATTTAGGGGGAACATCAAAGGGTGTTCTTGCCTGTCTCAGGAGAAGCAGAATAACCGTTGGTGAATGATAATGCCGTCTGTGTGCTCCTCCCCCTGAGGTGGGGGGGAGGGGGTAGTATCTGTCTGTGCGCCTCTTCCCCTGGGGATGGGGGTGGGTGTTGGTGAGTATCTATCTGCCCCTCTTGCTTTAGTGTGATACTGACACTCATTAGAAGCGTTTCATCTGGGGTTTCTGCAGTAGTCTGCAGAGTGCGCTACTTTAGAGGAGATGGATGAGAGTTTATTAGAAACACGCCGGTCCCTATCCGGTTGGGGGGGGGGGGGGGGTGGCCATATTGATTTTGCCCTCGGGAGAGAGAGAGAGTGGGCTTGGGGTGTTCTCTCGTTCTCTCTTTCTCTCTGTCTCTCGGGCTTCTCAAAGAGCGCTGTCTGGGCTGAGAATGGGAGTCTGGATCTTCGCACTACCTTTTGTTGCAGGCACCTTGGAGTTTAAGATCTCCTAGGTGAGCCGTTTCTTCCCCTACTGAAAAACTGGTGGTTTTAGATTGCAGTCAAAGGCTGCTCTCTGACCAGTGGACCCCACCTCTACAGCACGAGACTTTAACAGGAAATGGAAACCCTGTGTTCATATTCATAATCTCATGAATCTGCTGTAGCTTGTGCCCCATTCGCCACCGTCTTCTGGTGGCGTTTCTCACGCAGACTTTGGGAAGAATGTGATGCAGGTTTATTAGCATTAAGATCTCAGAAGCAGCCTTTGTGAACTGAGATGTAGCTAGTTGGTTGTCTGTCAATAGACTAATTTGTGCAGGACCGATTAAATGATAATTATGTTTGATTTCTGTGTTTCTAAAACCGTGTGCCAAATCTCACACCCGTGAACTGTAGGTGCATGTGTATTTTTGCATGGGCGGAGACTTGATGTTGGACTGACGTGCACGGCCCTGACCCGTCTCACGTCTGGGAGGGAAGTGCTCCGGCGCTGATGCCTGGTCTGTGTCCCGTGCTCCTGCTCTGTGGAGGAGTCCACAAGCAGCGCCTGTCTCCCCCTCTCCTCCGATTGGTGTTTGTACTGCTCTTACATCTTTACTGGGCAGGCAGCCTTCTCCTCCTGCTTGGCTCCTCCCTTTGTGTTGCTTGTTGGCAGGAGGTAAAGCTGAAGGAGAAACAGACAGCAGCCATCACCAGCTCAGGGTAGTTTCTGTTTCTCTTTTGCCCCAGTCTGGGGGTGGCTGGGTCTGACTGATCCGGCGCTCTGTAGGCTGGAGCCCCTACTGTGCCCCCTGTGTTTGTCCTGCTGGGCCACGGCGGTGTCCGTTCACCGGGTTACACCAAACCATCAGCCCCTTCTGTAGGGGAAAGGTGTGTCTGCTTCCGCTCGGAAGGCAAAGTAGGAAGTGTGCTGGCCCCGCCCCTCTGTGGGAGGGCCTCATGCCTAGTTGCTTCCACACTAACTGCTCCAGTGAGTCTCCAAGCAGGGCCCCCCCTAGTGGTGACCTTGAATCAGTTTCTATTCGGCAGAAGGGAACAGTGGGATTTATTTATTAAATGTTGAATTTGACATATTTGATAGTGTTGAAGACCATAGGACAGTGATGTACAGTATTATACACAGGACACTGGTCTTTTAGAGGGCGTCATGGATACTAAAACTGATAGTGGTGTTGTGCCTGTAAACTGACATTGTGTGCTATCTTGGCACTAATATGACCACAGAGGTTTTCTGGTGTGAGGGTTTGACTGGTACTGATCTCAGCTGATGTGTGTGGTGAATGGACACTGCTTATATGGGTCCCTATTGGACTCCGTGATCAGTGCCATCCTACAGGCAGCTGATCACCACTCTGTGCTACTTGCACTTCTTGGACTAGAAGGGATTAGAAGGTGTTCTTTATATTTCTAGCGTATGGGATGTTTAATCTGTGTGTTTAATCTGCTCTTATTCCCAGCGGGTGTTGGGAGATGTGGTGCTTTAAAGCGTGGCTGCTGTGCTGAGGCTCAGTGAGAACATCAGTATTTGTTCTGAGTCGACATCTATCATAACAGTTCAAATCTGAGGTGTCCTCACAGTTATGTGGTCTTCATTAGTACTAATGATCTGATGATCCTTGTGACTATTCATTAGCTTCACATCATCTCTCTAAACATGGTGTATACCTATACGAACCCCAGCCCGTGTTGCCTCTCCTGTAGAGATCCCCCACCTCCAGGACTGCAGACCCATGTCTGTAGGGACTGTGTTGCCTTTTCTGTAGGGATCCCCCACTACAAGGGTGTCAGAGTGCTGCTCTGTGTTGTGCTGCTGGAGAGATGCATGCTGGCTTGTTTTTCTCCCCCCCAAGTCCAAGACATGGACTTGACTTCACTCACATATGTTTAGCAGGCTAAAGAAATCCCACAAGGGGGCACTAAAAGTATCTGTTAAGAGACTCTACCATTGGTGCTTTGCACGAAAGACACAGCACCCTTGTTTGTTTTTGCTTATTTATTTATTTAGATGTAAATGAGCCGTTCTAAAAACAAGCGAACGTGCCGAATGAGAAGGCTGTGGGGGGGCAGCAATTAAAGAGGTTTGGCAATTAAAGACGTTCAGCAATTAGAGGGTGAACGTGCCGTTCGTTAAGCAGAGTCGAGAAGCTTTGAGAGCTGCTCCAGCGTTAGCGTGTTGTGGGAGTGCGTGCAGAAGGCAGGATGTCTCCCAGCACCTGACAGCATCCCGTCCTGCCGAGTGAATCACTCACTCCTCCTTTCTCCAGCACTCAAACCAAAGCCAGCCAGACTCACAGGAGAGGCGGGTGTGCCGGACGCCGCAGCTCCGTGGCCACTCGCACACAGACGTAGGGCTGAACGATTAATTGCATTTGCGATAATTTCGCGATTTTTAAAAACGCGATTGTCTAATCGCACAGGCTGCGATTTAAACTGGTCACGTGACTTGGGAGCGAGCCGAGCCGAGGACGAAAGGAGCAAACCCGAGCAGGAGGCAGGGAGGTGGAGAAGTGAAGTTAACACAGCGCACTTTAACTTGTTGCACAATGGCTTTCAGAAGCTGACACAACTGAAAGTCTAATACCAAAGAGGGGCAGCACATCAGTTGTGTGAAATTACTTTGGCTTTTAAAAAGATGCTGCTCAACGTCAGGTACCCTGCAAAACATGCCTTGCTACTGTTGCTACGACGCGAGGTAACACTACAAACCTTCACCATTAAAAAAACACCACAAAGCCTCGTATGATATTTGTAAGGCTAAAATGCCAACGACCAGTGCTGCATCTTCAAATACGCAAAAGTGTTTCTCTGCGCTTATACAGCTTTAGTATGCGGTGAGCAGCGAAATACCGTAAAATCACGCATATAGGCGCAATAGGATTTAAAGCACGGATGAATCGCGAAAGCGCGGATAGCTTGACCGCGGTCCAGCAGACAGGGTTCACTGACCGAACCGTTTGAAAGTGTAACTCCTTATGGATATAATTCGAAGCGGCACGCTGAAATAACTCGGGCAGTAACGGAGTTCATAGTGAAAGACATGATGTCCGTTAATGTAGTGAACAATCCCGGCTTCATGGCTTTGTTAAACACACTGGATATGCGCTACCAAACGCCCTCACGCACATATTTTAGCCAAGTTGCTATACCTGCAGGGCTGCCAACTCTCACGCATTGAGCGTCTTAGACTAAAAAATTAGTAGTTCGCTCTGGCGCCAACCACAGGCGATCGATCACGATATAATAATAATACTTACATTTAGTCCATTTTACACCCAGTGGCGGACTTAGCAATTTGGAGGCTCAATGCGAATTTAGCTAGGGGGCCCATCAACATTAATATGCGAGAAATAAGTTCAGGTTCACACTACAAGATTTTAGGCTGGTTTTTCAGTCGCCGACTGTTTTTGTAGATCGCCGACAGAAACTGTGGTCGGACGCAAATCGGGGATCATTCGGCGCTCGCTCAGTCGTGTAGTGTGAACTGCTGAAAGACGCTCGCCGAGCCGTCGCCGAGTGGCTGCCAACTCATCGCAGACGACCGGCAGATATCTAGCATGTTTAATATCTAGCATGTTTCATATCTAGCCCAGTCGGCGACTGTGAGCCAACAGCAGCGTCTAGCTTCATACAACTTTACTACAAAAAAAAAATAATAATAACGAAAATGTGGAGTACATGTACGTTGTTTTTATTTTCTTCGTGGTGTTGCTGGTTCTCGCGAGTGTTTCATTTTCGTGTTCTCGTGTTTTTGGACGGCAGCCAGATGAGTCGGCGATTCCCCAGTCGTTTAATTCGTGAGCCCGCGTCACCGATCAGTCATGTAGTGTGAAAGCCACAACAACTGAAAGACTTGCGATTACAGCACAACCAGTCGTGTAGTGCGAACGGCACAAAAACCTGATGACTGAAAAGTCGTGTAGTGTGAACCTGGCTTTAGCTAGACAAGGGGGCCCTACAGTGGGAGGGGCCCAAGGCAATTGCCTAGCAACGCCTCTATGCAAAGACCGCCTCTGTTTACACCCCCCCCCCCGCAACCCTGTATCTGAGCTGTATAAAAAATGCCGAAACAGAAGTGGAACAATGGGAAAAAATCGCGATTTTAAATCGCAATCGCAATTTATAGATAAAAAATTGCAATTAGATTATTTTCCAAAATCGTTCAGCCCTACACAGACGCCACCACAAAACTCATGTTTAGCATTTCCAAGGCATTTTTTCCATCATCCCTGGACGATGTTATTGACAGTAGGTGCGATGCAGTCTAAAGTAACTCTGAAGTGTTTTTCCTGGAGCTCCCACAGTGTTCAAGCCTCTTGGATGTAACATGAAGACTAGTTGTGCTAGAGCTGTGAAAGTAGCTTTGGTGTGTACAAAGCTTTTAACACTGTGTGTGTGTCTCTCTCTCTCTCTCTCTCTCTCGCTCTCTCTCTCTGGGTCGTGTGTGTGTCTCTCTCTCTCTCTCTGGGTCCTGTCTCTCTCTGGCTCCTGTCTCTCTCTGGGTCCTGTCTCTGTGTGTGTGTCCGTCCTTCAGGAGAGTCCATGCGGCAGGCGTCGGGGGAGTTTGCGGAGGACCCCTGCTCCTCGGTGAAGAGAGGCAACATGGTGCGTGCAGCACGTGCTCTGCTGTCAGCCGTCACTCACCTGCTGGTGCTGGCAGACATGGCCGACGTCTACCAGCTCCTGCTGCAGCTCAAACTGGTAATGCACACACTCTCTCACACACGTGCACGCACGTGCGCACGCACACTCATACGCGCACTCTCACACACTCTCGCACTCTCACACACTCGCTCGTGCACGCTCATGCACACACACACGCGTGCACATGCACTCTCACATACCTTGGTGGGTGTGTCTGGTCGCTGGAGTGCTCTGTGGGGCTGGTACACTCCTACCCTGGGTGGGTGTGTGTCTGGTCGCTAGAGTGCTCTGTGGGGTTGGTACACTCCTACCCTGGGTGGGTGTGTGTCTGGTCACTAGAGTGCTCTGTGGGGCCGGTACACTCCTACCCTTGGTGGGTGTGTGTCTGGGTGCTGGAGTGCTCTGTGGGGCTGGTACACTCCTACCCTTGGTGGGTGTGTGTCTGGTCGCTAGAGTGCTCTGTGGGGCTGGTACACTCCTACCCTGGGTGGGTGTGTGTCTGGTCGCTAGAGTGCTCTGTGGGGCTGGTACACTCCTACCCTTGGTGGGTGTGTCTGGTCGCTGGAGTGCTCTGTGGGGCTGGTACACTCCTACCCTGGGTGGGTGTGTGTCTGGTCGGTGGAGTGCTCTGTGGGGCTGGTACACTCCTACCCTTGGTGGGTGTGTGTCTGGGTGCTGGAGTGCTCTGTGGGGCTGGTACACTCCTACCCTGGGTGGGTGTGTGTCTGGTCGCTAGAGTGCTCTGTGGGGCCGGTACACTCCTACCCTTGGTGGGTGTGTGTCTGGTCGCTAGAGTGCTCTGTGGGGCTGGTACACTCCTACCCTTGGTGGGTGTGTGTCTGGGTGCTAGAGTGCTCTGTGGGGCTGGTACACTCCTACCCTGGGTGGGTGTGTGTCTGGGTGCTGGAGTGCTCTGTGGGGCTGGTACACTCCTACCCTTGGTGGGTGTGTGTCTGGGTGCTGGAGTGCTCTGTGGGGCTGGTACACTCCTACCCTTGGTGGGTGTGTGTCTGGGTGCTGGAGTGCTCTGTGGGGCTGGTACACTCCTACCCTTGGTGGGTGTGTGGTCGCTGTAGTGCTCTTGCTGCATACCAAGCAGTCTGTCACCAGCATGTCAACCAGCTCTGCTATTAGTCCTCTTTAACTCTACTGTGTTACACGGCCGCTGCAGAAATCTGTATGTGCGCGTGTGTATGTGCGCGCGCGTGTGTGTGTGTGTGTGTGTGTGTGTGCGTGTGCGTGGTGGTGAGGGTTGAGGTTGAATAGCTCCACGGGGTGTGTGTGCTCCTACCTTTCCTCCGTATGGCCTGGGGATGACTGAGGTGGAGGGGTCATGGTGGCGCTGTAATATACAAAGCTTTTCTTTATCTTCTGTAGCAATGGCTTTTCACTGCTTTTATGTGCGTCGTATTTATACGTTAAAGGACCCCCCCCCCCCCCCCCCCCCCCCATTCACATTCGTTAAGTAGATGGGTTTAGATTACTTAAAATACAGCTTGAACTGTTTCCATCTTTCTATATACTATATTGCCAAAAGAATTCGCTCAGCTTCCTTGACTCCCATGTGAGCTCAAGTCCCACACCTGTGGCCATGGAAGTGATTGGAAAACTTGATTCCGTTTGGAACACCAACATTTGGATGGGTGAGCGAATACTTTTGGCAATCTATACCCCCCCCCCCTCTAAAATTACAGAAGATCAATTTTTATACTTTGTCCATTTCTTCAAGTGCTTTTCAAATGCGCTCAGTCTGGTGTACTCAGTGGACTGTTCTGTGCACTATTGCTTTTGGGTGTTTGCATGGCTGGTCTTTCTCCATTATGTAGATCTCTTTAATTACTCCTGTCCAGTCATCTATAGTTGGTCTTTTTGGGTCAATGCCTTTTTCCTGGCTGCTATAGTCATTAAGTATTCATCTGTTTGTGCTGTGTGGGAGGGGGCGTGACCCAATTAGAGCCCCTTCTCTTCCGGACGTGCAGCTCCTCTGAAATGTTCTGTACTGTCTCCCTTGCATAACCCCAAAATGTTGTGGAAATTGGAACGTTCCCAAAAGATGTGGCGTGTGTGCGTGTCGGCATGCAGTCCTCCAACGTACTGCAGCAAGATCATTCACATAAGCTGGCGTGTCAGTGGGGAACCGTCAGGGCCCTCTACACCCTCTCAGAGGGCCTAAAATATTCTTAAAACATAAATATATATAATTTATCCTATTTTTTTATCTACTTAGTTTGACAATCGACATCTAAACAATTACAGAAATATAAGCAAATAAATGATTCACCCGTGTCTATTCAATCTGTGTTGGAAGGTGAGGGGTTAAGTGAAAGCCTGTGAGCCTGTGTCTCCCCCTATCAGGACTGTGATGCCCGCTGTTCATTTACAGAGGGCCAGGCAGTTATAATTCAGCGCAATACCAGTTTCAAATGACAGTAAAATTGACCAATCATATCTTCCCTCTTAGTGGGTAGGCTTAACTGTATGATAATTTCCGCCCGCTGTGGCGACGTTAGCTGTCGTTAGCGTACCACTGCTACCTAGTTTCGATTCAGTTTTTTGATGCCCTCGTGCACGTTGTTTACATATTCCTGGGAGCGGGCCCAGGTTTAATGGTTACGGTTCGCTACTGTGGCGTGTAATCAGAAATCTGATTATAGAATAGAATCCATGTAAGCTGGCGAGTAATCAGAAATCTGATTTTAGAATAGAATTCTTTCCATTTTCTAGTTTGATGCATTTCTTCTGTTTTCATGGGTTTTCCAGATGTCTGTCCGGGTTTAATCATTTGTAATTACCATTGGTTCCTTCCTTTTCCTGCTTTGGTTTGGCTTGTTTGAGTACATGTCCATTTTCCTAAATGATTTCTACATCTTAAATCGTTTTCTAGGGCCTTTCATCTCCACATGTGTACGTAGGTGTGTAGGCATTGGTTAATAATGCCGCTAATTAGCATATACCCACAGCCACTTTTCTCTCTGGTCAAAGAAGCGTCTCATTAGTAGATATCTCTGAAAGGCTAGTTCTCTAATACAAATTGTTCTTTTAATGTTTGAGAGCTCGTGACGTCTCCATCTCCTGCGCTACACAAAGCCGCAGTTCACTTCTGACATCCATCGCATTAAATCCCTTTTCTAGGATTCCAGTGCCACGGGTGGATGGTAGAGATCGCAGCTCAGATGAGCTGACTGTTGTCTTGAGGCGTGTAGGGGTGGGGGCAGTGCCGTGGGGGCGGGGTCAGGCAGGGGGGGTGGGGTCACGCACCCCTGCCGTGCACCCTGGCCTCGGATTCCATTACATTCAATTTATTTGCATTAGTTTGCCGGGCTGGTGGTGCAAACTAGATGAGCTGCAGGCAGCACGTGTGCGGCGTTGCGGGTGTGCGGTGTCGTAATGCAGCGTGGAGAGGCCCGGTCACGATCGCGCCCGCCGATTCCACCGCGGCACCGCTTCTGTGAAGAGCGGGCCGAGCTGCTGTAGGATTTCATTTGAAACGTTTGGTGCCGAGCGGAGCGGCTTAATTTGACCTCGGATTCGATTTCGTGCTGGTGCTTCTTGGTTAAGGGCCTGTGGGGTGTGAGGTAGCGAGGACCGAGGTTTTCACTGAAACACTCTCCGCTCTTCCCCTACGAGCTGCGCTGGAACTCTGCCCGAACGCTCTCCATACGTCTTTGTTGTGACTGAAATAGCCTTTCTGATTCCACTCCGACATGATCAATAATTAAGCGTGTCATGCCTGTGGAGGGAGCCGGCGGGACCGTGATGAATGCCACGCCGTCCCACTCCGCTTCCCTCTCACCCTTCCCTCTAATGAGCTGTGAGATCGCTAGTGGATACCACGCCGTTGAATGGATGTCATCCAATTTTACATGTGTTTTCAATCAGGAGCAACATCTTGATCAGGGTTTAGAGTGCGTTTAAAGCAGCGCTGTGCTCGAGAAGCAGGATTTGTCTACAGCAGCAGCTGCTTGATTGTTTATTCCACTCAATCCGTTTTAATGGAGATTTCATATTAAAGCAGCTATTTTGCACTTAGTGCTTTTGTGGTTATAATGGTGAAGGCTAGTTCACTCATCGCCGCTTATCTTAAGCAAGGCCTTATTTACAAAACGTGGGTGACCATTGCTACCTGCCCCACCACCCTCCCAAAAACAACATAAAATACCAAAAATCACTACCCTCAAGCAGGTCGTAGCAGTGCCTGTTGCCAAGATGGGCGTTTGAGGCAAACATTTATTTTTGGTCGGACCGAGATAAACTAAACGGCGCTTGAGGCAAGCATTTATTTTTGGTTAGACTGAACTCATCACTCTGGAGGACCATTAAAACCTTGAAACAAATGCTCTGTTTAGGAAGAGCAGTCAGCGGTCAGGAAGACCTCCACCCATCACAGGGTCTCCCGCCCGCGTCCTCAGGGGCTCCCACCAGTGACTGTGCTTCCTTGCTAACCCAAGCGTGTTTTCTCTGTGCCATTTTCTGCCGCAGGTGGAGGAGAACCTGGTCAAGGTGCGCAACGCCGGCACCGAGCAGGATCTGGGGATCCAGTACAAAGCTCTGAAACCCGAAGTGGACAAGCTGAACCTGATGGCAGCCAAGAGACAGCAGGTAACCCTCCTGGGGAGGCGCTGGTCCTGCGGGCCTGGGTCACACACGCGGGTCAGGACCGCTCCAGTGCTCAGAGCTGCCTACTGTGTCTAATTGAATTTCCCATGAAATGATGGGTAATGTGAGCATATCCTTAAGCACCTGAGAGCAGGAGAGAGGGAGGGGGGGAGCAGGTGTGGCAGGCCAGAGAGACACTCACACTTTAACCCAAAACATCAAATCTCATTCACATCTTTGCTTATCAGGTGGTATTGGGTCTTCCTCCCATTTAAGCTGGGAACAGTCCAGTGCCTCTGGTTGGAGATTAGACACCAATAAGCACGAACGATCTCCTTACCACCAGTTGGGTAAAAGAACCAGGCTTGGAGCAACTGGGGTGACAGAATTCATTACCCAGAAATGTGAATTGAAAAGGGGGAGGAAAAACCTCATTTGAAGGAGCCCCTCCTCCCCTCTCCTGTGGGGGGAGAGCTGTAATTGGGCACATTTCTGAACAAACGTTCCAGGCGGTGTCATGGAACGAGCAGGAGAGTGATGTTCTTGGTCAACTCCAGAATGTCAGCGCCGCTAAACGTTTATCCGCCGCTGCGTTCCTCTCTGGATTCCCGCACAGCCGCCGCCCTGCGTCTCATCTCCAGCCGAGCGGGACGTCTCCCGTCCTGCAGCTCCTCCCCCTCCTCCGTCCAGCAGGTGGAGGCTGCCGTCCATGTTCTGTAGCGCAGGCTGGAAGGGTTCATCAGCATGGACCGTACTCTTGGGACTTCTCCCAATGATGGAGGTTTCAGATGTTGTAGATGAGGTCAGCCTCTCCGGTCCAGTAGCAGTATGTCTCCCCCAGGTGCGAGCTGCTGTTCTCTCTGGTTGATGTCCTCCACCTTCGGGGGGTTTTGGAGCTGCTGAAGCTCACTCTAGGTTTGCTGGAAGGCCAGGGGCGGTCGGAGCCGGTGCTGCCCAGCTGGGTCCACATTGTTTATTCAGAGCTGTGGCCCTGCAGGACTGGTGGTAAATTGTTGCTCTCCATTAATATCATGATTACACAGACCAAACTCTGTGTAATCAAAGTGTGTTGGGCCATTACTGGGCCAACTGAGCCTTTACTGGGCCATTGCTGGGCTGACCAAGCCTTTACTGGGCCATTGCTGGGCCGACCAAGCATTTACTGGGCCATTACTGGGCCGACCGAGCCTTTACTGGGCCATTACTGGGCCGACCGAGCCTTTACTGGGTCATTACTGGGCCGACCGAACCTTCCTTGGGCCATTACTGGGCCGACCGAGCCTTCCTTGGGCCATTACTGGGCCGACCGAGCCTTCGTTGTCAATCAGGCAGCCCTACAACCAGACTGCAGCTGTATGCTATTGTTGGAGTCTCCGGAATGTTCTTCCTCTTTCATGTTGGTTTGTGTGGTCGTCGTCTTGGGAGATCTACAAGGTCACCTGATCACATCAGTATGTTGGCGTTGGTCGCAGAATGTCGGATCTTTGGAATGTTTCAGAAATTCCATCAAGTCAGTCCTGATGTCCGTTAAGGTTTTGTCGGTGTGGCATGTGAGGGCAGAGTCCTCATGACCTCTCCTGACCTCCTCTTACCAGGAGCTGAAGGACGTCCATCACAAAGACCAGATGGCGGCTGCGCGGGGTGTCCTGCAGAGGAACGTCCCCATGCTGTACACGGCGTCCCGCGCCTGCCTGCAGCACCCGGACGTGGCTGCCTACAAGGCCAACCGCGACCTCATCTACAAGCAGCTGCAGCACGCTGTCTCTGGCATCTCCAACGCCGCCCAGGCCACCAGCAGCGAGGACCCCAGCTTCAACCAGCCTGCCGGGGGCGGAGAGCTCGCCGGCGCACTCAACAACTTCGATGTAAGTGGTCAAGATTGTGTGTGTGTTTTCTGGCTCTGGTCTGGTGGTCAGAGCACACACACACACACACGCGCACACACCTCCTGAAATGGAATTAACGGGGGCAGTTTGAAAGAGGCCTGTTTTAGTAGTAGCTGCCAGAATGTAAATGTTTAAGCTAAGTGTTATTAAAATGCGTTTCTAAATCAGCTTTAGTGTGGTACTCAGCCCCTGTTGGGCCTCCGTTAGGAGGCAGAGTTATGAGGCCGGTGTGGTGTCCACACCAACTGGTTCTTAAATATGTGTGTGGACTTGATCGGCGGGACACATGCGTGGCGTGGCGAGCGCGGGATGGCTGAACAGGACGGTCTGCCTTCAGGAGAAGCGCAGGGCTCCGTGTTCCTCTTGGCCGGGAGAGTCGGGCCACGCAGACGGATTGATCAGCCACTTAGCATTTCAAAAGGGGCTTTGCGAAATTGCTCAGTGACATTTAAATGTGAGCGGGTGCAAGTGCAGCGTGGCCCCTGTGTGTCGGAGCCGTGTGATAACAGCGGTCCTCAGATCTTCACCCAGCAGGAGATGGACCTGTGGACGCTCCTCCCGTCACTAAAGCGCACGCACGTGCGCCGCACCAAATCCTCCTAGCTCTGTTTACACACCTGCAATCTGACTGGCCCTTGATGCTGAGACAATAATCCAATGTGAGATTACGTTTATGTGTTTAAACTTAAGCAGGACTAGTGACCTCATGGTGTTGGTCAAGTTTGCTTTGTTAAGCTGTGATTGGTCGTATAGCCTCATCGTGTGTGCAGGGATACGCAGCACGTCGACTCTGAGGTCAAATGCTCGGCGTGAACCTGTGAATGTCCCACTCACTGCAGCATGTTTGGGGGGGTGGTTAATTGTGTGATTGTGTGTGTGGGGTTGGGGGGCAGCTAGTGATGTAACTGCTCCAGAATGTCTGCATGTGCTTCACACGTCTCCTGGACTTTAATGTGTAAATCCGGTTGGTTGTTCACGCCGGTGACTCCTCTATTAGAATAATTATTCAGTTTTAGTGTGTGGCAGCCTGTGCTCTTTGAGGCCGAGAGAGCCAGTGTCCATTATGTATGCTAATCTTTCCACAATTATGGCAGAGAGTGAAATGATACTTTCAGATTGTATGCATAAATTGTAACTTGTTGCCATAGCAATCGATTAATCTTAGTCCAAGCATTTTTCAGATGGCGCAAGTGACTGCTTGTATTACCACTGCGTTATTACTGCCCCGTAGAGCTCCACACGCTGCGTTATTACTGCCCCGTAGAGCTCCACATGCTGCATTATTACTGCCCCCTGGAGCTCCACACGCTGCGTTATTACTGCCCCGTAGAGCTCCACACGCTGCGTTATTACTGCCCCGTAGAGCTCCACACGCTGCGTTATTACTGCCCCGTAGAGCTCCACACGCTGCGTTATTACTGCCCCGTAGAGCTCCACACGCTGCGTTATTACTGCCCCGTAGAGCTCCACACGCTGCGTCATTACTGCCCCCTGGAGCGCCACACGCTGCGTCATTACTGCCCCCTGGAGCGCCACACGCTGCGTCATTACTGCCCCCTGGAGCGCCACACGCTGCGTCATTACTGTCCCGTAGAGCTCCACACGCTGCGTTATTACTGCCCCGTAGAGCGTTATTACTTTAGGTCATTGATTTCTTTTGTTGTTTTTTCACACTCATTATTTAATGATCAGACCTTACAAGATAAGTCTGGATGTCCTTAATCTGTTCTGCTAATTAGTGATGGTGTGTTTAGTGAAGAACCTCTGTGTTTGTAGAGAGGATGGATGGAGCATTTACATCTAGACAAATGAATTTTGTAACTTCACGCGCGCTGTGCTTCAGCACAATTAACCAAATCATGTTTTCTGGGCTCATACACCTTTAGAAGGTGGAATTAAATCACCTAATTAAGTTAAATATTTATACATATACTCAAAATAATTCACTTTATCACATTATTTAATGGTTGTTTATTTTCAAAACGCCCAATCTTAACGTCTTCACTTTCTCTCATGTTTCGTCCTGGAATTACAAGAGGCTCGTATTTGTTAACGTAATACAAGAGAACTGTTCAGTCAGACAGCTATTTGTTGTGAAACGAAGTAGTTACACTTTCAAGCATTTTCAAGTACTTTAGCCTAAATTCTAGGGGTGCGGGAAATTTTCAATTGTTAGATGCATCTCGATGCACCACGTGGACGATTTTGAATCGATTCACAAATGACAACAATCGATTGTCTAGACGTTAGCTGCGCACATAACAAAGACGCAAGAAGAGCGGCAAATCCAGCCGACCCTAACTTACTGAAGCCTGGTTTTATACTTGCGAGGGTCCGCACGGCGAAAATGACGTAATCGCGGTGACTTCGCCCGTGCGCGAGGGTCTCGCGCGCTGTCAATTTGCGAGGTCGTGCACCTCTCGAGTTTTGTAACTTCGCGCGTGCCGCGCCTCAGTGCAATGAACAAAGTCATGTTTGCTGGGCTCATACACCTTTTACAAGGTGGAATTCAAGCACTTGTACGTCACTTTCAATGTCCATTTCTATATTTCCCAGCACGTTAAACTTAATTAAGTTAAATATTTATACATATAGTCGAAATGATTCGAAATAATTCGCTTTTTTTTATCACATTATTGTTTTAAGTCAGCTGCTAGCACATAATTCTACTCTTGTGTGGAAGCTGTGGTTTTGGTACCACATATTTGTTTGTTGTTTGCACATGTTGGTTAAGAGTTGGCATTTGCTGAACTCTGTTAATTTACTGCAAACATGCTGCTACAGGTGCACTTTTTTAGTTTGTATTTCTTTGTTCAGTTCTCTGGAGTGTGGCCTTGTACTTGACATATTGCTTTCGTTTGATTAACTATAAAATAAAATGGGAGTTTTAAAATGGAAATAAAATTGAAGTTAATTCATCATTGATTCCTACTACCAAGATGCATCAATAATCGTTTTATAATCGAATCGCAGACCTCTGAATCGTAATCGAATCGTAGAGTGCTTGGAGATTCCCACCCCTACTAAATTCCAGCACTTTCAAACCTGAAACACAAAGCAACATTAAAATTCATCAGGTAAATGTTCCTTCCCTGTTTTTGAGGGTTGTTTCTTTATACTACCACATATCGTTACGGAGAACACTGCAAAGAATATAAACGCTTCCGCCGTTCGCACGAGGTGTGCGGAGTCGTGCGCTATAGTCACTCGTGAAAGTATAATCCATAATAAATAATCCAGCCTTGACACGGCTCAGGGATTACGTCACACGCAGCGCTGTGCGGCCGTTCCGGTTATTTAAACTAATTTAAACAACATGGGTCTGTGGTGGCAGCTGAGTGCAGAGCGTTGAGAAACGATTTCGATTGGAATCGTGTGCCATAGGTTGCCGACCCCTACCATAGACTAATCTAAAACTGGCATAGGCCTCTCTGCTGAGCAAAATCCTTGTGAGGACTTTTAATGGCGGCACCTGGAATTATGACAGCACTTATATTTATATATATATATATATATATATATATGTATGTATGTATGTATATATATATGTATATATATGTATGTATGTATGTATATGTATATATGTAATTTAATATTAAATTAAATTTAATATTAAATATTAATTTATATATTTATACCCCTAATATATATATAATTTTATTATTTATATAGAGATTTTTACAACAGTTGTTGTCACAAAGCAGCTTTACAAGTGCCGAGTCCTAGCCCCCAGTGAGCAAGCATATATATATATATATATATATATATATATATATATATATATATATATATATATATATATATATATATATATATATATATATTAGAGATGGAACAATAGATCGGACATGGATCGGAATCGGCCGATATTTAATAAAAAATAAAATATCGGGATCGGCGATATCTCTCCATTTTGACCGATCTCGTTAAACAAATTCATAACCGCAGCTTGATGAAGAGTCAAGAATTACATCATTGTAATACCTTATCTGACCACTAGACAGAGACATACTGTATTATACTTTCATCTTCAACAGAGAACACGAGAACAAGTTAATCATTTTACCGCATGTGCTGACAAAAATGTCGTGTGTCTGGCAGTTTTTTACAATAAGTAACACGGACTCGTCCGTGGCATTTTGTAATACGTGCAAGAGTAAGGTATCTCGTGGTGGATTGAAGAAGGCGGCATTTAACACAACTAATTTAATTCGGCACTTAAGAGTGCACCATGCCGCTTTATATAGCGAGTTTCAGCGAACAGCAGATGAAGCGCGAGCGTCTTCTAGCAAAAAACAAATAACCCAGCGAACTGTGCAGACTACATTTGACCGGTACGAAAAGTAGCAGCAACAGCCAAAAGGCTAAATCAATAACAGCTAAAATGATAGAATTTATAGCGCTAGATAATCAGCCCTTCTCAGTTGTGGATGACGTGGGATTCCGACGTTTAATATCCCACCTGGATCCACGATATGATATTCCCAGTCGGAAATACTTTTCAGATATTGCTCTTCCAGAGCTGTATCAAGTGGTTTACGGCCACATAGAACAACTTATGAAAAGTAATATCACATCACTGAGTTTCACAAGTGATATATGGAGTTCCGACGTCAGCCCCTCCTGCATGTTAAGCTTAACAGCGCAGTGGATTGATGCAGACTTTGAGCTACGTAGCGTCGTTCTGCATGCAAGTGAGTTCACAGGTTCTCACACAGCTAGTGCTCTGATGGCAGAGTTCGACAGCATGTTCCAAATGTGGTCAATTCCAAAAAATAAAATACATGTTATCTTGAGAGACAATGCACGAAACATCACAAAAGCAATGCACGATGCTGAACTGCCGAGTTTGCCCTGCATGGCACATTCAATACAGCTAGTAGTGAATGAAGGGATTTTGTCACAACGCAGCATCAGTGATATTGTGGCAACTGGAAGACGGATTGTTGGCCACTTCAAATACTCATCTTTGGCTTATTCACGCCTTCAGAGTATACAAACTCGGCTGAACCAACCGGTCAAAAAGCTTCAACAGGATGTTCTGACAAGATGGAACAGCACCTATTATATGTTACAGAGTCTATTGGAACAAAAACATGTGTTGGGTGCTTACGGAGTTGAATATGATTTACCGGCCACTTTCACCACCAGTCAGTGGGGGGTTGTTGAAAACATTGTGTCGTTACTCTCACCATTCGAAGAACTAACTAAAGAAATTAGTGCTTCCACCGCTACAGCTGCCGACGTGATACCCGCAATCGGAGCTTTAAAACGTTTTTTACAGAGTAGTTCTGAAAAGGATCACGGTGTAAAAACATCAAAAGCTACCCTTTTGGAAGCAACCGAACAGCGGTTCAGCACCATAGAGGCAGAGAGGCTGTACAGTGTGGCTACACTCCTAGACCCGAGGTGAGATGAGGAAATAGCTATTTAAATAGTATTTTTAATACACTATGCTTTTTATGCCTGAGTATAACATACACAGAAACGTTTTAATATAAAGTATTTTCTGCACCATAATGCACCGGCTTATATTAACTTCACTCTGGTCATTAGATTATTGTCGTCAGAAACTGTGACGTACATGAAATGAGCCACTAGTTCATTGTAGTCATTAAACTGTTGTTTTTATTGATTGAGGGAAATGAGGGTTAAATAAGTAAACAGAAAATTGTAAATAAAACACATAATAACGTACATCAACAGTACATCGACATAACGAGCGCACGTACGGTGCGTGTTACGTAATGTTCTATACGTATTTTAGAACTCACAAGAATTATAAAGCGCAACACAGATTTTTGAGAAAATGTAAAGGCTTTTAGGTTCGTATTATAGTGCGGAAAATAATACAATCAACATTTTTCATTAGTCAGATTTAACGGTTACCTTATGTTATTTTTAAATGTCAGATACAAGGACCGGTATTTCTCCGCTGAATTAAAATCAAGGGTAAGGGATGAGCTCATGGATGTGTTGAGTGCACAGACAACCCAGTGTTACGGTGAAGAAATGCCAGGACCCAGTCAGGACAACACTGAGAGACCAACAGAAACAACACGAAGGCCGTCATTAGCTACATTTTACAACGCAATGCTGGAGGAAAGCAGAGAGGTCAGAGAGAACAACAGTCCGATAGCATCCCAAGTGCGTTGCTATCTTTCAGAGGCTACGATTCCGCGGAGTGCGCAACCATTTTCGTATTGGAAAATTAATAAAGAGCGTTTCCCTGCACTTGCCGAAGTCGCGCGTGATTTCCTCTCCGCACCCTGCACAAGCGTGGACAGTGAGCGTTTGTTTAGCGCTGCTTCAAACATTTTGACCGAAAAGAGGAACAGATTATCCACGGATAAGGCTGAAATGTTACTCTTTATAAAGCGTAATTTGCCTTTATATTTAAGCATTACGAAGCATTAAGCATAAGCATTATGCAAACTTAAGCATTAAGATTTTTTTTTTTTAAGTGTTCAATAACGGCAGTTTTGACCGCAATATAATTATTTTAGCACTTTAATGATTGCAGTCTTGGCAATATTTGTTTGATTGTTTTTATAAGATTTGCTATGTTTATGTAGATAAGTTGTAGTTTATTTGGATGGTTTGTTTAAAATGGTAATAAATATGTTTCAACCATGCTTCATTGTTTGCTTATGGTAATATGGTAATACTGGTATTTAGCCCCGCCCAGGATCGGATCGGGATCGGCAGATCTCACTGAAAGGAAATCGGAAATCGGGATCGGCCTTAAAAAGGCAGATCGGTGCATCTCTAATATATATATTACATTTTTTAGATTAAAGCAGGATATTAGTCACCAGGACTGGTCCAGGTGTAACAGCATGACTCATTTTTATTTATTTAATTTTTTTTCTCTCTCCATCTCTCATCCTCTCTCTTTCTAGCTCTCTTCCCCTCTGTCCCTTGGGCTCTCTCACTTTCACGCTCTCTCACTCTCTGTTCCGCACACTACAATTATCCCCGTCACTCTTGGAACAAAAGCGGCAGTTCCTGTCTTTCTCGCCAGTTTTTCAGGATCTTGGAGGCTTCTGTTTGTTTCCTCCATCGATGGATTAATCACCCGTGTCTGTGGCGTCTGTTCTGCGGGCTACTAGTCAGTGGAGCTCTCAATAGGGCGGTTGCCCCCTGCGGACGACCTGGTCCCGCCCCTGGTCCCGCCTTCTCCAGCTCGATGGGCTATGGCGGACAGTCAGCCTCGATAAATCGCTGATGAGTTGAATTAGCTGTTAGACTGAGCAGTGAAAACGTCTGATGTCCTTCAGCGACTGGCTGACTTGAACACAAAAGAGGCCTGTGTAATTGTATGCTCTGTAAAGAGAGACAGCCTCTATTGTTGATAATAGCATTTGTGCTATTGATTGTGTTTGTTTATTAGTACTATTATTTTTTTTGCTTAATTTTGAGCTGTCAATTGAATTAGGAGTACATATGCAGAACTATAAATCTTCTGTGATTTCAAACAAATTGGATCAGTTTTTTATAAACCATGCATCAGCTGCTAACCCCTCCTAGCTGTGGGGATGATCCATCGTGCTTATCTTCTGTTTACGCTTTGTCCTGTCCATGACTTACAGGAAGCTGTCAGAACGCAGCTGGACCCTCCCCCGTGTGAGCAGGACAGTGCTGATCCCCACCCGTCATGCCGATCACGGCGTGTCCCGTGATTGGTCCTGCTGCCCCCCCCTCTGTATCGATCACAGCGTGTCCCGTGATTGGTCCCGCTTTGCTCTGACCTTGGTTTGCTCCAGTACGTTTTGGCGAAGTTATAAAGGCGCTGTAGCTGGGATCGATCCCCTGCACTGCAGAAATATTACCTTATTACTCCGCCTGGCCTAATGACACCCAGCTGTAATGAAATAAAACTCGCCTGCCCTCTCACTGCCGTCGCGGCCCCCCGCTTCTGTGGGGCTGATGGGAACCGCTTAGCGTACACGCCTAATGTGAGCACGACATTTGGCGACGCTGTCGAGCGGGTCGGAGGCGGCGGGACGCAGTCAAGGTGCTTAATCCGCAGCAGGAGCCGTTTAATACCGTTTGATCAGATCTGTGGCCTCACGCCCGGCTTCGTGGGGCAGAGGCTGGGCTCGACTCCGTCCTCATCCAGACACTCCTCCGCTCTCCTCCCCCACTGCCCCGCCCCTTGACAGGGGCGTGGCCTGCTTTACGCCTGCGTGGTGGTGCTGCAGCTCTCTAATCCCTTTGTGGGGTCGGTCACTCGGCCTGCTGATGGAGCTCCATCTTGGGCTTTATTATACGTAGATTGTTAACCAGACCAGTCCTCCTTCAGGCAGGGGCTCCTGGGAGCTGTGTGGCTGGAGGGCGTGGCCTCCCACAGTCTACTGTCTGCCCACGGCAGACGGGCATGTCCGGCAGCTCTGGTGCGGCTGCTACCTGCTGGTTTCTCTTAGTCACTCACAGCTTGGTTTTGGCCAAACGATACAGAAAGCTAATACACAATGTGCTTTCGTGAAACTGCAGGATGTGCCTTATTCTGCATTTAATGGCTTTGGTTACACCTTCCACAAAAGGTGGGTGTGTGTGTGTGTGTGTGTGTGTGTGTGTGTGTGTGTGTGTGTGTGTGTGTGTGTGTGTGTGTGTATGTATGGGGGGGGGGGGGGGGGGGTCTTCAAATGAGCTGTAGTGACTGGTGCTGTCTGTTCTTATTGATACCCAAAGGTCCTTGAGAAGTCATTGAGTGTGAAGTGGGAGAACACACACACACACACACACACACACACAGGAAGCAGAAGCTTGAATTCTTGTTGCTATCCAGCCAGATGGCATCTGCCTTAATGGCAAATTGTGTGTGTGCACGGGCGTGTGTGCGCGCGCGCAGGCATGCATGAGAATGAGCGAGTAGACGAGGTAGCATTTGAGCGTGTGTGTGTGTTTGGGGGGGGGGGGGGGGGGGGGGGTTATCTGTAATTTCCTGGTGACCACGCAGAAAGCTGCTCACACACACATTTTTCCACCTCACTTCTCCCTGCCTAATTCCCAGCACAGGCAACTTTGCGGTGAGTCACAAAAAGGGGTGGGGGGGGGGGCAGAGGGAGAGAGGGGCTTGTTGCCGTGGCAACATGACACGCAAGCAAAGGAGGTCAGATCAGAGCATTCTAATAAACTCAAATTTAAGCTGCCTTTTTTTATAAAGGCGTTTCAGCAACTGGTCCAGTGACTTATTCATATTTTAACTGTCGATTCTTGGCTGGTATATCAGTGAGACTGTGCTCAGCCTCCTGTAGAGCAAGACCCAGCCATGTCTCCTCTCTGTGTGTGTGTGTGTGTGACCTCACGAGCCTGTATACTGGATTGAAAGCGTCGTTGGTCTTAAATGGTGCCATCATTTCGGCGATCCTCCACATTCACGAAGAGCGTGTGCTGTGTGGGCGGAGTCAATGCAGCTTGTGCGGCGTGCTCTTTACTGACACCCACGTGCCTTGTGGTCAGCACAGTCCTGGAGTTCAGGGCAGTAATGAAGACCATTAGGGTGTTGAACCTTCTCCTTTAATGCTTCGGCCAGCCTATTTCCAAAATAATTTTTTAATTGCGTTATTGGCATGAAATATAATTGAACAACTGGTGCCAGAACGATGAACAGAAGTATTCATAATTGTGGTCAATCTGTGGAGAACGATAGAAAAAATCACGGCCGTGATGGAGAAACACGTGCACTAATATACATGTGATGACTCATATCAAATCCAGGTTCCACACACTTTGGATTGAAGATGCGTCAAACATATTGTTCTCGGTTTGTATTGAGGTTAAGACCAATCGGGTGGTGGGTTCCTGCTCCACCCGCCGCTGGCCTGTTCTCCATGGGGTTCCACGCTCCCTGTCTGAGTCTGGTCGTAGAAGCATGCTTGGGACTCCTCACATGCTGAAATGTGTTCTTCGTTTAAATGAATTATAACATTAATATTTATTTATTGAAACATTTATATTTCATTGTGTATTTCATAATGTATTTGTTGTCGTTGGTTTTGTCTGTCGTTTTGAGTTGAGAGGGTGTAGGGCAGGGGTGGCCAACCCGCGGCTCGCTCTTTGCCTGGTTTCATGCGGCTCCCCAGCCGGTCCGCGGGCTCACCTGCACAAACGGGGCGACACACTGCTACATTTTCGTGGTGCGCGGTTAGTTTACAAGCCTAGCGAGCCGCTAATACTTTTAAAACCGGCGCAGTGGAAAACACGCATTTGACTGTCTTCACAGCTAATAATTTACACTCGCCACCCCCCCACTCAACCGATTACGCTCGACCCCCCCCCCGCTCAACAATCTACACTCGCCCATGTACGATGTGGCTCTTTGCCGTAACACAGTAAGAAAAGTGGCTCTTGGTCTATGACGGGTTGGCCACCCCTGGTGTAGGGCGTTGTTTTGTGAAGGTGTTTGGGTCTGTGTGGGTGGAGGCAGGAACGGTGAGGTGCTGGGTGGGGTCTGGGTGGAGCTGGGATGAGGGGGTGGGCGAGGTCGTCTGAGGACAGCCACCCAATTGTGCTGTGCATGTCTGAACACTGAACGGTGCTTTAAAGCTTAACGCAATTCCAAATGACATTTTCCTCTGGGAACTGTGTCCCATGAAGAGTCCTTCTGATGAACTGAACCCCTACCTCACTGCCATATAGAAGCACGAGTTTAGTCATTGAATATTTTTAGCCAAAATGTAATTGGTGGGCTGAATATATTGATGGATCTTTTTAGTATATCTTTTCTCCTTTTAGTAATATCTTGTCTGCTCCACTCTCTGCCCCCCTGTAGAAGCAGATCATCGTGGACCCCATGAGTTTCAGCGAGGAGAGGTTCCGCCCCTCTCTGGAGGAGCGGTTGGAGAGCATCATCAGTGGCGCCGCCCTCATGGCCGACTCGTCCTGCACCCGCGACGACAGGCGTGAACGCATCGTGGCCGAGTGCAACTCTGTGCGCCAGGCACTACAGGACCTGCTGTCTGAGTACATGGGCAACGTAGGTGCTCTCTTCTCTCTCTCACACATACACACACTGTCCCTCCTGCCTCTCACATACACTGTCCCTTCTACTGCCTCACACACACACACTCACTCTCTGTATCTACCTCACTACCTCATACTCCTACCTCACTACCTCATACTCCTACCTCACTCTCTCCCCCACTCATACGTGCTCCTACATCTCATACATACTCACTCAGTGCTCACCACGTCATACTGTCTCACTTGATGCTCACACCTTCAGAATAGTTTTACATAACTCTGCCTGCAGGTCTCAATTAGATACTTGTCCCATTTGCCGGGTTGTATAAACACAAAAGAAATGGCTTGCTTGCTGCTAGCAAATATTTACTAGCTAATAGTCTTAGCCAGTGTCCTGATTGGTGAGTGGCCCCCACACCTCACAGCCACACAGTGCAGGTTCAATTACACATTCAAATGTCTTTAGCCAAATTTTGATTGGAATTTCTAGTGGTATGTGTTTTACGCCATAAAGTCCTGCGTGCTTTTCCTCTAAGTTCATTCACTGCTTAGATTTAAATGTCCAGAAGAATTCATTTTGATCCCTAAATAATTGCAGTTTGCATATTCAGTGTTGCTGGTCCCTAATATAATGTGTCTTGATCCCTGAGATCTGGATCTTTTCTGGAACATCAGGACGTTTGTCTTTTTTAGGCAGGTCATCTGCGTAGAGCAGGAATTTAATCTCAGAGTCATGCAGTGGATCTCTCACTCTTCTCACTCACTCACTCACTCTCTCACTCTCTCACTCTCCCCACCTCATGGCTTTGGTGATAGTTGGTGCACAGCTCTCTGTAGAAGGTCAGAATCCTCACACGGTCTTCACGCCTTGCTCTGTGGGGCTCTGCCCAGCCATCAGCACTGAGACTCCTCACTGAACCACCTCAGAATACCTAAATAGTCCTGCTACCCCAATTACATTCGTCTGTTTGAGGTTTTTTGTTTATTTTTGAAGTGTAGTGTTTGTTTTCAGAGCCTTAGAGCTTCTGCATGAATGGTTCATGTCCAGAATGTTCCAGAGGCGTGAAGTCCTGACTCAGGGTTGCGCGTCTCTCTCGGAACCAGTGCTGTGCTGGCTGTCCGGGGAACACGTCTGTGTGCGCACGCAAGGTGTAGAGTTGTGCGAGTGTGAAGCCCTGCAGCATGGCCTCTAGGGGGTGCTGGAGAGCTGGGGGTGTGTGTTTAACAGCACCTTCAGCTCCGCCACCTCGGGGTTGCGGCCGACGTTTAAGGGAGTGTGTGGTGTCTCCCGCCTCTCGGCCGCTGCACCCACGCCGTCATGGGCCGCCCTGCTGTTGGGCCTCAGTGGGACCATGTCTGCTGCAGGCGATGTAAAATAAACTAATTGAGTAATTTAGATAGTGGGGTGTAAGATAGGGGGCGCTGTGGAGCAGCGGGGCAGGTGTACTGAGGCCGGCTCAGCACCAGCATGGCTGCTCTCGAGAGCTGGAGTTGGGATCGCCCTCTTTCTCACCGTACACTAGGGTTGCAGCGGTAACCGGTTTCACGGTATACCACGGTATTAAAATGCACGGTTATCATACCGTGTGCGTTTGCTTATTACCGGTAAAAAGCAAGCCAGCGGAGAAACTGACCCGCGCATGCGCAACTCCGCTCCGGTTCAGCTACTCAGCACACAGCAGTGAGAATGGCAGAAAGTGCATCAGACTTAACACATTTTTTAACAAAAAAAAAAAGCTAAACTAAAATCAGTGGCGAAAATGACGTAATCGCGGTGGCTCCGCCCGTGCGCGAGGGTCTCGCGCGCTGTCGATTCGCGAGGTCGTGCACCTCTCGAATTTTGTAACTAATGAACAAAGTCATGTTTGCAGGATTCATACACGTTTAAAAGGTGGAATTAAAACACTTGTACGTCACTTTAAAGGTCCGTTTCAATATTTCCCAGCACCTTAAACTTAATTAAGTTAAATATTTATACATATACTCGAAATAATTCGCTTTTTCATCACATTATTTAATGGTTGTTTATTTCCAAAACGCCCAATCTTAACGTCTTCACGTTCTCTCATGTTTCGTCCTGGAATTAAAAGAGGCTCGTATTTGTTAACGTAAGACAAAAGAACTGTGCGGAGTCGCTTGCTACGGTCACTAGTGAAAGTATAAACCTAGCTTTTTATGGTCCTTGCTTTCACTGGATGTGAAAGACGCTATTAATTTACATGCGTTCAAATTCTAACGTACCTGTTTTTGATATGTTAAAACCAGACTCGGTGTGAAAACCTTAAAATAGACATCTCTATTGTGATGATGTCAGAAATAAATCCTCTCTTCCTGCAGTATCTGTTATAGTTATAGTTGTATAGTTGTACTGCCAAGTTATATTCCAACTTGGCAGTACAACGGACGTTTACAACAGTTGTTGATCAGACACTGACCCAGGCTCAGTTTATCAGATATTAAATAATTTAAACTTAAATAATTGTACTGAAATCCATGATTTAGGTTTCTCTAATTTTGCAGTATTTATATAAACATGTGTACGGCTTATTTTTTTAAAGGACACATTTTGTATACAATAGTTCCAGGTTTCTACAATAAATAGTTAATTGAACAAAAATAACTTGTTGTAATTTCTTTAAGGGTCGGTGTATCTTTTAATAATATACAAACTAACTGTGATACCGTGATAACCGTGATACCGCGGTATTTTCTGAGACGGTTATCATACCGTGAAAATCTCATACCGTTGCAACCCTACCGTACACACACACACACACACACACACACACACACACACACACACACACACACAGTCTCGCTGCCTTTGTTCACTCTGTTTCTCTCTGTGTTTGACATGTTTCCTGCTCACTGTCATTTACCACTGGAATTGTATCTCTGTTTGATGCCATACAATGCCAGTGCCTGTCAGAATAGGTGTTTTTCTTTTCTTCTGTGCTCTGTTGTCGCAGTAATGCTTTCTTTTCATCCTTCGTTCTCTGTATTTCTAAGCAACAGTGTTATTTGTTGGAATATGTGAAGTGTAGTATTGGGACGAGATGCATAATGCCATCTGGATTTACTGTGCTGCAGAGGTCTGACTTGTGGTCGGTCTCTAGCCATCGCAGTTGTTTTCTCATGTCCCCCCCCCCCCCCCCCCCCCCCCCCCGGGGTCATCGGTTTGTCTCTCTCTTCCTCTAACTGTCTGTCTCTTGCACTCATTTCGCCAGTCTCACTTTGTTTTTGTCTTTTGGACTTTTCATTAGACCAAGCAGTCTTGTCCCAGTCTATTGGAGCGGTGGTGTTTCTGTCCATCTGCAGCTGGCCTGTCCTGGACGGTGTATTCCAGGTGGGAGGTGCGGCCTGGCTCTCCCCCCATGCCTGTGTCATTACGGCTCCTGTTCCTCTCCTCGCGGTGGAAGCCAAGAAGCCGAGGGTTTTTGGGCTGAATCTCAACATGGCTATAAAGTGGGTAATGCCCGAACGTTGGGCAAAACGGCAAGATGACGCTGCGTTTTTAATGATGTTTGGCTGGCACGCAGAACTGGGCACAGATTGACTCCAGAAGCCACATTAGTCACAAATATGTGACTGATCAAGAAGTGGCGTCCATGGCCAATGGCCTTCCCTCTAATACGCTGGTCATGCACTCCTAGCGTTTGGCATGTGGACATGGTTGCCTGATAAATGCTAATATAATTGGACAGACCCGCAGGAGGCCCAGCCACATCCCTGGACTAGTGTGTGGGATCTTATTCCTGTCAGAGCTCAGGCGGCGTCTGGCAAGCCCATGGTCCTACTGTCCACCGTCTGCATGCCAGGACACGCTGAGCATCGTCTGTCTTTATGTCCTCCTGCAGGCCCTGGTGGAGGTCTCGCTCTGGTCCTCCTGCAGGCCTTGGTGGAGGTCTCGCTCTGGTCCTCCTGCAGGCCCTGGTGGAGGTCTCGCTCTGGTCCTCCTGCAGGCCCTGGTGGAGGTCTCGCTCTGGTCGTCCTGCAGGACCTGGTGGAGGTCTCGCTCTGGTTGTCCTGCAGGACCTGGTGGAGGTCTCGCTCTGGTTGTCCTGCAGGACCTGGTGGAGGTCTCGCTCTGGTCCTCTTGCAGGATGTGGTGGAGGTCTCGCTCTGGTCCTCCTGCAGGACCTGGTGGAGGTCTCGCTCTGGTTGTCCTGCAGGACCTGGTGGAGGTCTCGCTCTGGTCCTCCTGCAGGACCTGGTGGAGGTCTCACTCTGGTCCCCACCACCTCTCACTAGCCCCCTCCACCAAAGACAGCCCATTATTTCACTGCCGCAGCCTTGTGAAAGTTCCTGACGGAGGTTGGAGCTGGTCCTTAGTCTCAGTTCATCAGGGGTAGTTCTAGAGTGAAATAATAAAGAGTACATTAATCAAGAATAGGGTTGCAGCGGTAACCGGTTTCACGGTATACCACGGTATTAAAATGCACGGTTACCATACCGTGTGCGTTTGCTTATTACCGGTAAAAAGCAAGCCAGCGGAGAAACTGACCCGCGCATGCGCAACTCCGCTCCGGTTCAGCTACTCAGCACACAGCGGTGAGAATGGCAGAAAGTGCATCAGACTTAATTTTTTTAACAAAAAAAAAGCTAAACTAAAATCAGCGGCGAAAATGACGTAATCGCGGTGGCTCCGCCCGTGCGCGAGGGTCTCACGCGCTGTCGATTCGCGAGGTCGTGCACCTCTGAATTTTGTAACTTTGCGCGCGCCGCGCCTCAGCGCAATGAACAATGTCATGTTTGCAGGGTTCATACATCTTTATAAGGTGGAATTAAAGCACTTGTACGTCACTTTCCCAGCACCTTAAACTTAATTAAGTTAAATATTTATACATATACTCGAAATAATTCGCTTTTTCATCACATTATTTAATGGTTGTTTACGCCCAATCTCAACGTCTTCACGTTCTCTCATGTTTAGTCCTGGAATTACAAGAGGCTCGTATTTGTTAACGTAATACAAAAGAACTGTGCGGAGTCGCGCGCTACGGTCACTAGTGAAAGTATAAACCTAGCTTTTATGGTCCTTGCTTTCACTGGATGTGAAAGACGCCATTAATTTACATGCGTTCATTTTCAAATTCTAACGTGCCTGTTTTTCATATGTTAAAACCAGACTCAGTGTGAAAGCCTTAAAATAGAAATCTCTATTGTGAGGGTCATGTCAGAAATAAATCCTCTCTTTCTGCAGTATCTGGTTATATTCCAACTTGGCAGTACAACGGACGTTTACAACAGTTGTTGATCAGACACTGACCCAGGCTCAGTTTATCAGATATTAAATTATTTAAACTTAAATAATTATACTGAAATCCATGATTTAGGTTTCTCAAATTTTGCAGTATTTATATAAACATGTGTACAGCTTTTTTTTTATTTAAAGGAGACATTTTGTATACAATTGTTCCAGGTTTCTACAATAAATAGTTAATTGAACAAAAAAAACTTGTTGTAATTTCTTTAAGGGTCAGTGTATCTTTTAATAATATACAAACAAACTGTGATACCGTGATAACCGTGATACCGCGGTATTGTCTGAGACGGTTATCATACCGTGAAAATCTCATACCGTTGCAACTCTAATCAAGAAGTGACGTTAAGAAGCGTGGGGTAATGGAGCTCTCCTCTGTAGGGTCGTGGAGGGGCAGTAAATAGGGGTGTATTGTTCTGTGCTCTGGGCTCACACCCTTCTCCCCCGCCTGTCTCCCTCCCGGTGAAAGACTGGCTAATTAATTGGGGGTCAGAACGTGGCCCGCGGGCTTTTTTGTGAAATCATTTTAAATTGATTTTTTGCCTAATGTTGGTTGGGTTTTCAGAAAGTCTCATCAGATAATTATCCCTCTATAGGCTGATGGTCCTGCGTTTTGCTTTTAGAGTAATGGCCGTGTGCATGCTCCCGATCACGTTCCGTTGCCGTGGTGGCCGTGCGGCTGCTATGGGGACGGCGACCAGCCGAACGGATGAATCATTGTGCTTTTGTGGACTCTCAAAGATCTTTATATCTGACTTCACCTTCCCTGCCACCAGCACTTAGCCCCCAACTGGATAATCCTGTGCCAATCTGCTAGTGAGCTAGTGTGCGCCCCCTGCTGCTGAGGGAGAGGAAGCGCTAGGCCTGTTCCATCAGTCTTGGCTGCACTGATGATTTCCAGAGACCTTGCAGATAGCTGAACCGCACAGTGCACCTCATCCAAATAGTGCAGTCTGCAGTGGTTCTTACATCGCTGCCCTAAATGTCATTTTTAGGGCTCTAATTTTGATATGGAGGCCCTTGTTTGTCAAGGGAAGTGGCTCTTTTAGATATGGGACGACTTCTTGCCCAGAATGCATAATGTGAGTCCTGAGTGCTGATCAGGCACCATTGGCCAGACATCCATATATTTTCTCTTTTTCTTGTCTCTTCCTTTGCTCCCCCTCTCTCTCCCTCTCCCTCCATCTTTTGAATAGTGAGTAGCCATTACGCTGGACTGTAATGAAGCTGTCTCTCTGTAAGGGAGCCGTGTCTCTCTCTCTGTAAGGGAGCCGTGTCTCTCTCTCTGTAAGGGAGCCGTGTCTCTCTCTCTGTAAGGGAGCCGTGTCTCTCTCTCTGCAAGGGAGCCGTGTCTCTCTCTCTGCAAGGGAGCCGTGTCTCTCTCTCTGCAAGGGAGCCGTGTCTCTCTCTCCCTGTAAGGGAGCCGTGTCTCTCTCCCTGTAAGGGAGCCGTGTCTCTCTCCCTGTAAGGGAGCCGTGTCTCTCTCTCTGTAAGGGAGCCGTGTCTCTCTCTCTCTGTAAGGGAGCCGTGTCTCTCTCTCTGTAAGGGAGCCGTGTCTCTCTCTCTGTAAGGGAGCCGTGTCTCTCTCTCTCTGTAAGGGAGCCGTGTCTCTCTCTCTGTAAGGGAGCCGTGTCTCTCTCTCTGTAAGGGAGCCGTGTCTCTCTCTCTGTAAGGGAGCCGTGTCTCTCTCTCTGTAAGGGAGCCGTGTCTCTCTCCCTGTAAGGGAGCCGTGTCTCTCTCTCTGTAAGGGAGCCGTGTCTCTCTCTCTGTAAGGGAGCCGTGTCTCTCTCTCTCTGTAAGGGAGCCGTGTCTCTCTCTCTGTAAGGGAGCCGTGTCTCTCTCTCTGTAAGGGAGCCGTGTCTCTCTCTCTGTAAGGGAGCCGTGTCTCTCTCTCTGTAAGGGAGCCGTGTCTCTCTCTCTGTAAGGGAGCCGTGTCTCTCTCTCTGTAAGGGAGCCGTGTCTCTCTCTCTGTAAGGGAGCCGTGTCTCTCTCTCTCTGTAAGGGAGCCGTGTCTCTCTCTCCCTGTAAGGGAGCCGTGTCTCTCTCTCTGTAAGGGAGCCGTGTCTCTCTCTCTGTAAGGGAGCCGTGTCTCTCTCTCTGTAAGGGAGCCGTGTCTCTCTCTCTGTAAGGGAGCCGTGTCTCTCTCTCTGTAAGGGAGCCGTGTCTCTCTCTCTCTGTAAGGGAGCCGTGTCTCTCTCTCTGTAAGGGAGCCGTGTCTCTCTCTCTGTAAGGGAGCCGTGTCTCTCTCTCTGTAAGGGAGCCGTGTCTCTCTCTCTGTAAGGGAGCCGTGTCTCTCTCTCTGTAAGGGAGCCGTGTCTCTCTCTCTGTAAGGGAGCCGTGTCTCTCTCTCTGTAAGGGAGCCGTGTCTCTCTCTCTGTAAGGGAGCCGTGTCTCTCTCTCTCTGTAAGGGAGCCGTGTCTCTCTCTCTCTGTAAGGGAGCCGTGTCTCTCTCTCTCTGTAAGGGAGCCGTGTCTCTCTCTCTCTGTAAGGGAGCCGTGTCTCTCTCTCTCTCTGTAAGGGAGCCGTGTCTCTCTCTCTCTCTCTGTAAGGGAGCCGTGTCTCTCTCTCTGTAAGGGAGCCGTGTCTCTCTCTCTGTAAGGGAGCCGTGTCTCTCTCTCTCTGTAAGGGAGCCGTGTCTCTCTCTCCCTGTAAGGGAGCCGTGTCTCTCTCTCTGTAAGGGAGCCGTGTCTCTCTCTCTGTAAGGGAGCCGTGTCTCTCTCTCTGTAAGGGAGCCGTGTCTCTCTCTCTGTAAGGGAGCCGTGTCTCTCTCTCTGTAAGGGAGCCGTGTCTCTCTCTCTGTAAGGGAGCCGTGTCTCTCTCTCTCTGTAAGGGAGCCGTGTCTCTCTCTCTCTGTAAGGGAGCCGTGTCTCTCTCTCTCTGTAAGGGAGCCGTGTCTCTCTCTCTCTGTAAGGGAGCCGTGTCTCTCTCTCTGTAAGGGAGCCGTGTCTCTGTAAGGGAGCCGTGTCTCTGTAAGGGAGCCGTGTCTCTGTGTGTGTGTGTGTGTGTGTGTGTGTGTGTGTGTGTGTGTGTGTGTGTGTGTGTGTGTGTGTGTGTGTGTGTGTGTGTGTGTGTGTGTGTGTGTGTGTGTGTGTGTGTGTGTGTGGGCCCCTGTCTTTGCTCTTAATGTTTCACAGCTGAAGGGAGTTTGCCACGGTCTTCAGTGAGACATGAGTGGTGCTGCGCGCTGTCTGCTCTGTTGTGGTAGGAGGGCGTGAGTCCTTCAGGTGGGGAGGAAGCACGTCGGGGCTCCAAGTTTCTCCGAGTGCCGTAGTGGCTGCAGCTGGTGCCCTGACGTGCTCCCAGGGCTTTTAGCCTTCTCACTCCCCCGGGGACATGAGGCCTTCTGATGGAGCAGCATCCATTCTGCGCTCTGTAGCTCACGGCGCTGACGGACCCTTCCGGAACCGAATGGAACGCACCTCTTTCCCAGCGTCCCCCAGTTGCTGGTCCTAGAGTGGTGTTACTGGTCTGTGTGTCTGCTGTGCGGCTGGACATTCTTACCTTTTTAGTTTTGGTGTGCCAATTTCCATCAGGTGGCCCAGCTTGGGTGCCACTGTAAATTCTGTAATATTAACGAAAGGTTTATGGTCCTGGTTCAGATACACGTGCTTTGTGATGGGCAAAATAATGGATGCAGCAGGAGAGGTCAGAAGAGGCTCTGTGGTCAGAAGAGGCTCTGTGGTCAGAAGAGGCTCTGTGGTCAGAAGAGGCTCTGTGGTCAGAAGAGGCTCTGTGGTCAGAAGAGGCTCTGTGGTCAGAAGAGGCTCTGTGGTGTGTGAAAGGCATCGAGAGGAGATGCAGGCAAATCTCAGTGTTCAGAACCAGCAGGTCATTAATGCCTGCTTAAAAGAGAGAAAACCACCAAATGGGAGCTTTGCCTGTTTCTGGCTGGAGTCGGTGTGCTCCCTCCCTGCAGGGTTCATGACCTGCAATGTTTCCCTAATCATCTCTCCGTTAGTCTGAGTTAGGCTCACCTGCAGGTTCAGGCGCTTGTGGAGATCTGATGGGCAGGTGAACGCTACCTGATGGGTGTGGCCTCCTCCACACACTCCCTCTCCCTCCCTCCACCACTCTGGAGCAGGTGACGCACACCTCCCCAGACTCCGCTGCTCTCGGCCGCTTGGCTCTTATTTCTCTCACTCTTGTACTGTCGTGTAATCATCAGGTGTGTGTGTGTGTGTGCTCCGTGGGGTTCGGGGAGGGTGAACATCTCCCGGCCCTTCAGAGTGTTCATGTTCTTGGCTATGGAGGGTCTGGAGGACCAGCTGAGATGTTAAAGCAGTGTTCCAGCATCTTCATGGAGGTGGAGGATGTGTGTACCCAACATTGAGGATCAACACGCACTTAAAAGATTTCATCTTCAAACCCGATGTCCATCACACCCACTGTTTGCAGCGTAATGCAAGGATTTGAACCTGCTGAGCCCTCACTGTCTCACTGTCTGAGTTCACTGTGCCTTCGATGCAGCAAGAAGTTATATAACTTTTATGATTTTTTAAATTGACTGATTTGTGTATTGATTGCATTTCTCAGGTGATTGCATGGTGACTTTCTGTTCCTTTTAATTGCTGTTCATGTGGTTGTCAGGCAGGTCTTTGTGCTTACTTTAGGATTTGACAGTATGTGAAATTGACTGGAATGTTTTATTCAAAAGATTTGTTAACTTGGTCTTTTTGCGTGTGCATCAGGACAACACAAATGTAAGCTGACACATGCCCGTTAGAGTCTAGATCAGGGGTACTCCAATAGAAATGATGACGGGCCACATTTTATTTTTCCAATCACTGAAGGGGCCAGTTACGGGGGGGTTGGTGGCGAACGTAAACTGGCGAGGGTGGAGGCTGAATGCATTTGGCCGTCTGCTACCTGTTGTTGCCATAGAGGCAATCCCCAGCATTGTCTTGAGATCGCGGTGCGCGATTTCAAAATAAGAGCGGATAGCGCGATTGGAAAAAAACAAACAGCTCGCGGGCCAGATATAGATGGCATGTGGGCCGCTATTTGAGTATGGGGGGTCTAGATGGACATGGTGCTACAATGGTCGCTGTCACAGCATTATTGAATATGATTTTTGCCTGGCCTACAGGTGTTTATTGAAGCCCTAGAATGCCTGTGGTTCAAGTAGCACCACCCACAAGGAAAAGCGCGGATGTAAACCAGTGTGCTGCTTCTTGGCTGTAGTTCTCAGACGTTATTTGTTAAACATTTGAGAGGTCCTACAGGACTTTAACTTAATGGCCACCATTAAGGTGGATTGAAGCAGCAGGCGTGTGTTTACCCTCCAGGGAGTCTGTTTGAGGGGGCTGTGGGGAGAGGTTACTGGAGAAACATGATTGGCTAAATTAGCAAGAGGGAGCAGTCTGACATGGTGGTATAGCAGCCAGGGAGGAGCCACAATGTGTGGCCTTTGGGGTGGGGGAGGGGCCTGAGGAGGGAGGGGCACCTCTGGGGGGGGGGGGGCATCCAGAGTCTGTTGCTATGCAAAGGAGATTCTCAGCTCCAGTTAGTGCATGAAGTCATGGCCCAAGACCCATCGGTGCAAAATACCCAGGCACGAGACCCTCCCCTGCCGCCACTGACAGGTACCAAAGATGTTTTTGTGTCAGGACTTCACCGTCAGTTTATCATCAACCAGTGGTTCACCAGTTTACATGGCTCACTGTCATCCGTCACTTGGATCGGGGAAGTTTTTCTGGATGCACGTCGAACAGAGAATGGCTTTCCAGAGTTGCTGGGAATCAATGTAGACTCAGTACACTTAGCTGGTCTTTCCTTAGCACCGGAGAATGTGCTTGCGTGCATTCTCCCCTGCCCTCCTTCCCCCGTGCACCGAGACTCCGCCCTCTTTTCCCCGTGCACCGAGACTCCGCCCTCTTTTCCCCGTGCACCGAGACTCCGCCCTCTTTTCCCCGTGCACCGAGACTCCGCCCTCTTTTCCCCGTGCACCGAGACTCCGCCCTCTTTTCCCCGTGCACCGAGACTCCGCCCTCTTTTCCCCGTGCACCGAGACTCCGCCCTCTTTTCCCCCGTGCACCGAGACTCCGCCCTCTTTTCCCCCGTGCACCGAGACTCCGCCCTCTTTTCCCCCGTGCACCGAGACTCCGCCCTCTTTTCCCCCGTGCACCGAGACTCCGCCCTCTTTTCCCCCGTGCACCGAGACTCCGCCCTCTTTTCCCCCGTGCACCGAGACTCCGCCCTCTTTTCCCCCGTGCACCGAGACTCCGCCCTCTTTTCCCCCGTGCACCGAGACTCCGCCCTCTTTTCCCCCGTGCACCGAGACTCCGCCCTCTTTTCCCCCGTGCACCGAGACTCCGCCCTCTTTTCCCCCGTGCACCGAGACTCCGCCCTCTTTTCCCCCGTGCACCGAGACTCCGCCCTCTTTTCCCCCGTGCACCGAGACTCCGCCCTCTTTTCCCCCGTGCACCGAGACTCCGCCCTCTTTTCCCCCGTGCACCGAGACTCCGCCCTCTTTTCCCCCGTGCACCGAGACTCTGGATCTGTTCTTCAGTAATTGCATCGTAGACCTGTTTGCTTCAGACTTTCTTCCCACTAAATTGAGCCCACTAATGGAGGTCAGTTGTGTTGGTACATTACATCCATCACTTAAAAGACACATCACTTAAAATCTGTCGAATTATTGCTCTCATTTGCATAGGCGAGAACCAGGTGGATGAGAGGAAAACAGAATTTGAGTTAGATTACATGATCTGGGTGTAATCCCAGCCAAACACATAATTAAAACAAATTATAGCACACATTATGTATCAAGGAAAAGATTTAATGCCCCTGAGACTTGGACTATATTTATAGCCTCCCATAAAGCACCAGGCTGTCACTAACAGGCTGTCTGCCTTCCAGGCTTTCTCCAGTCCTGGGCCTTGATCTTTCACTGCCTTTGATTGGATCCGTTGGCAGGTAGGGAGGTGAGACAGTTCCCCTCTCAGCTTTAATTACACTTCAGCAACATGAAGAATGAACACTGTGTGTGTCTGTCCTCTCTCTCTCTCTCTCTTTCTCTCTCTCTCTCTTTTTCTCTCTCTCTCTCTCTCTCTCTCTCTCTCTCTCTCTCTCCTGCACAACACCATCATTAGTGTTGTATTGGCTCCTGCTCTATGAATGAAAGCGGGTGAAGGGATGGTATCTGTTGCCTCTCGCACATCACTGACACATAGGAACATTATATGTCCTGCCACAAGAGGGCGTAGCTCATAGACCCTCATTCCTCCAGTGTGTTATGTAGCCCCTAGTCCCTAAACACTGGTTATGGGAAACTCAGTGAAGTTCTAGCTAAGGGCTTCACTCTCTCCTCCCCTGTCCCTCACATAATCACAAGATTGGCATAAAACCACTGCTGTCATCACTGGCTGTTTTTTTTTTTATTTTTTATTATTTTTTTATTATTATTAATTAAATACCATTCAGGAAACCATTTTCCACATTTTATTGTCTGGCCCTCCTTTGTCCATCATGGGCCTCTTTTAAGGTTAATTTGGGCTGTGTTTTCACCAAGGGACCAATAGAGCCGTCGGTCGTTTGTGTTGCCTAGCGTTCTGCCTGAGTGGGCGTCGCTCTGCCCCTCCGACCACCGGTGGTGTGGGGGTGGATGTGAGGGTGGTTCTCTAGTCAAGATTTGCTCCACGTCACATTTCTCTGCAATCTCCTCTCCACTATCATGTCTGCCTCCAGCGGGCATGGTGGAGGTGGAGAGTGGTGTGGGTGATGGAGACGGCTGAGCGCAGGTGATTAGCCCCCCCCCCCCCCCCCCCAAGCCTGGCTTTGTGCGTCTGCCGCCTGCATCATCACTCTTGGTGACGGACATGTTCTATTAAGGCACATTGAAACCTTTGTGTCGTGCAGCGTTAAAAATATGAGCGAGTGCCCTACCGAGGCGAGGGCTGGGTGCCCCACTCCACGTGACCCTTGTATGCTCACTCCACGTGACCCCTGTACGCCCCATTCCACGTCACCCCTGGATGCCTCATTTTACGTGTCCCCTGTCACCTGGCCTGACTTCACATTCATTCTGCATGTTGGTCAGAACCACTGTGAACACTCCCCATTTCATAAGTTCAATTAATTAAATATTCAAAAACAAATTCCTTTCGCTGCATCCCAGGAACAGTTTATATATAAGTCCTTATCTTCACCGTGTAGGCATGCTATGGAAGCTGTTTAATAATGTCCACCCCAGATTCTGAGCAGGCGGATAAGTGCTCAGAATGGCTCTGAGATGACGGCATGGCTCGTAGGCTGACCGTTCCTGCCCTCGCGCTGAACCCTCTGTGTGGGTGCTGCTCCATCATGGGATTCACATGCATTACGCCGTGCAGTCAGATGCCTGCGTGCTTACTGGAGTTAAATGAGCTCTTCCCTCTACCTGTGTTAGGGGGGTGTGTGGAGATGTGAGGGGTAAAAGGAACACCGTTTGAAGAGTGGTCTGTGGCTTCAATGCTCCCTGTACTGATAGCTGGTGACAGCAAAGCCCCGTGCCGGTCTCCCATTGGCAGAGCGTCTCATGGTCATGGCTGCAGAGCACGAGACCCCTCCTGCCCAAAAATGGGTCCCTGCCCAAAGGACTTTTTACAAGCTCTGTCTATAAATCAAACGGATTCAAATGTGTTTCAAAAAAGTCATCAAATTTTCATCTGAAGCAGTGAAAGCAGCTGTCCTTCAGACGCAGGCCAGCACTCTGAGCCTATGTAGGTCGCACTTCTACAGTCCGTCAACAAGAGCTTACCAATGTGCCCTACTTTTTAAACTCCTGTTTGCCCCTTTACCTAAACGTCGTGCTAGAAGTCTGCGGTTCTTAAACCCAACCAGCCACGCCGTCGGCCTGCAGGTGTCTCCTGCCGGCGGGTTGGATCGTGGGCGCTGCAGGATGAATCTCCCTCCGGAAGCCTTCACCGCCATCCTGACTGACAGATGTGCGATTTGTGCACGTCCCTGACCTTGCCGACAGGAAATTGCTCCACGCTCTGGAGAGGGGGATTTAAACGACGGCCATCGAACAGGGCGTTTGATCCCCTCCGTCCTTCACATGATTAAAGGAGTAGTTCACTCACACTCTAACGTGGTTAATATTGAATGAAATGAATTTGCGTAACGCATTCATTATTCATCAGCGAGTCGAACATTATTCGTTATTAGTGGTTGTGGCATTTGTGAGCAGAAGTATAATTTGTTGTAGGCTGTGTGAAAATGAAAACGCAGCGAATGGAGAAATCCTGTTCTGCTGATGAAGCTCTGGTTGTTTGAGGGTGTAGGCGAATCAGCACTCCGCCCTTCTCCACCCCGCCACTGCAACACACCAGGGGTGGGACTACAATGTGAGTTGGGGGGCGGGGTTAAGATGCAAATGAGCCGAGAGTGCAGACTGCTCAAGCAGCAGTACAGATAGACACAGCCCCGTGACTTGTCTGACCGGCAAGAACTCTGCCTGGTTCTACAGCTTGAATGAGTGAGTGAGTGAGTGAAGCTCGTCTCCATGGCCGTTTGCCTTCCCAGACCCCTGCTGGTCCACCGGGGAACCCAGTGGCAAATCACTGGCCTCTAATCTGGGACGGATGGCTAGGAGAATTTACAATTTGCTTCACCTGAAATCCTCTTATAATTCCATTTAATAAATAACCCAAGGAGAGGAATAAATCACTTTTCCCACAAGATAAATGGACTTTAAGCCAGGAATGACTGCCCTGGAACCCCCTCCTTCCCCAAAACAGCTATCAGAGTCTGACCCAAATCCTTTAGCTCTTTAAAAGCTGTGCAGGCCTGTGGCTGGAGGGGCTGTCCAAACACCTAACACTGCACATCAGCACCTTCACTTTCCCATCATGCATTGTTCCAAGTGCCGTCGGAGATTTGCAAGTTTATGCATTTACATAGTGCCTTTCTTGTACCCATGGAGTTGGATAAGTTATAGCTTGGTAATTTGAGCATTCATTAATTTGAATTGTTTTTACTGCATAATTGTTATGGGCCCCTTCTTACCACAGTGTATTACAAACCAGGTGTTTCTGTCTAGAATTTCTGTTCATGCAATCTAGATCATAATCAGAATAGAAAATGGCTAGCCTGGGTTATATTTTTACTCAGCTGCATTAACACGGACCTTAAATTGAACCTTCTGAAGGAAAACTGACAGAATTCCTCACAAACACATAATCACATGGGGCATCACAAGCACCTTTACCAGTCATCATTAGCGAGGTGTTAAACCAACCTGCTTCATGGTTCTCATGGGAGACGACTGGCGTCACACCCGTTCCTGGGGACTGTCCCTGCTCACACATGGACTACTGCCACGAGGGTTTGGTGTGGAACTGCAAGGTTTGCGTAGGAGCTATACTTCACCGTCCTGCTTCTGCTGTTAAACCATTGCAGGTGGCAAAATGTACGCTTACAAACTGTACCCGTGCACTTTGAACCCCCCCCACCCACCCTTTGCTGATCAGTTTTCACCGCATGTCCAATGCTGACTGCATATTTAGGTGGTGGACCTTTCTCAGCGCAGCAGGATGGGGGTGGGGTGGGGGTGGTTGCTCAGGTATCACTGTACTCCGTCAGCTGGCACTCTCAATGATAGGGAGGGCAGAGTACTGACTGGAGTATTGCTTTTGTTCCGTTGAGTCTCTCTTGCGTTCAAAGTTTTGAGAACGGCTCTAAATTGGCTCCTTTGGTGGCAGAAAATGGCGTGTAAAAAGTGTAGAGGTGATGACCTTAGAGAGGGCCTTAACTGGTTTGTAAACAGAGATCAATAGTTTGCTCGTGCTTTACGAGGTTCAGTGGCTTCATTAATCCACCTTTGATCTGGCTGTGCATTACAGTCCAGGTGGAGAGAACTCTGGCGGGGACTCTAGCTGCGGAGGCAGGGAGGAGCTGCGTCCGCCTGAATCGCCTGCTGCTTGGGGAAGAGGAGGAGAAAGCCTCCAAGGGCAGGCTGATCTATGGCTCAGGCCTGTTAAATCTAGCTGTCATGGGTAATGGTATTTGCTCACATTTCACCACAAGTAGCCTTCCTGAATCCAAAATCGGCTTGCTCTCCGACGGTGTCTCTGACTTTGCCGTCGCGGACATCGAGGTCACCACAGCCTTTTGAGGCGGCGTAGAGAAACTTTTCTGAACTCTGCTCGGCGCCCCGAGTCGGAGCAGGTCGGCTGCGTAGCCCCACGTTGCTCCTACCTGGGCTGGTCACGCTCGGGCGGGGACCTGCTCCCACCTGCTCCGAGGTGCCCACACCGTCCCAGGCCTGCCAGCCCCAGGCAGGACGCGGCCGTGTTGCATCACCGAAAAGAGCTGTTTGTCCCAGACCCCCCCCCCTTCACAAGACCTCACACTTCTATTAGACGTTTCACGCCGATGACTTTGTAGGACTGTTTTCCGCAAACGACTTATTAAAAGCGCAGACGTTTGAGTCCCAGTGCTGCTGCGAAGCCGTGAGCGCCGGACGCTCGGCAGACGTGCTAGAGCGGTGCCATCTGCCCGCTTTCATGCTCCGGTGTAGCGTGTGGAGTTCACCCCGAGGTTGGGGTCGTTAGCAGCCTCCCGCCACGTGACTGAAAGACCTGGCTTCAGAGAGGAGGTGGCACGTTGAACCGGCCTTGGTCAGGAGGACACGCGCTTCACGCTGGGCAGAGATTCCAGCTTCTACCTGTCAGATCGAGACTTTAGGTTTCTCCGTCTCATTTGTTTTCGTTCAGCTCTTTTCCTCCCCCTCGACCAGCTATCGTGCCAAATGGACCAGCGGGACCGGTCAGCAGATGCGGTGTGGTTTGTGGGCGTGGTCTCGTCAGCCCGGGCGGCGGCTGGGTGCAGCGGCTCCTCCCTCCCCGATCCTCCAGGTGCTCCACCGTCTGGCTCTGCTGATCTCTGCCCCGGCCGCGGTCTGCTTCACCTGCACCGCCATCGTTGGCTAGTGCCAACACCCCTGAATATTAATGAAGGAAGGACTTTAGAAGGCCGAGAGATCAGGAGTGCGGAGATTAAAATTGACGGATCCCAACACGACTCCAGCTGTGAGGTGTGCTACGGTGATGGAGTTGTGAGCTGGAGTGTGTGAGCGCGTGTCTCACCGCAAAGTGCTGCGTCACAACACCCCTGCTTGGGCTTGCAGCCAAGGCACCCGCCAAACTGTCCCCCAGGCAACAAATGTGCTTAGGAGGTGATATGATTCATATTTTAATATGCTTAATAAATCATAACGGTGATCTCTCTACCTTCTGTGACATTTTGGTCTGTATTTTCTCTTCTTTATTTTAGTCAGACAGGCTAGAAGCTCGTGTTGGTGTAGGGGGGCTGAGAGGGCGCAGTTTTGATGAGCTGCCTTTGGGATTGACTTCCTAGTTCAATTCCACCTTAAGTTGACCAAATGCAGCCGGATATGGAGCAGCGTTTATTAGCTGGACCGCCAGAGTCAACCCTCGCTCTGCAAGAGCAGGACGGTCCTGCCGGAGTCCTGCTTCGTCTGGCAGGTGCACTCCCCGTCTCTGTTGGTCTCGCTCTCCTCCTCCTCCTCCTCCTCTCTCTTCCTCCTCTCTGTCTGAAGCTGATGCTAGTAGCATTGTGACCAGGTGTACTAAGTGGCCATTGCGTCCTGCGTGACTGAGTGGGGACGTTGCGGTGTTGTCCTATGAGCTGGTGTATTTCCACACCCCCTCCTCTTGTTACTCCTGTCCCAGCTCCTCCGCTTTGTCTTAGGCAGGGAGGTGTATAAAATGAAAAGGTCATCTCCGTATGCATAATGTAGCTAAGCGTACATTTTCCAGTGACCCCTCACGTCTAGGGGGGAGGAGGTTGATCAAGCTGGTGTATTAAAATACCCCTACTGTCAGCGCATACCCAGCACTACTGAATGAATAAGCAAGTAGCTGACAGATTGGAACAATGACGGTCATTAAGGAGTTTAAAGTTTAAAGCAATATAATAAAATAATTGTTCAGTAGTTGTTCAGCTTAATAATAAAACTCATCTGATGCCTGTCACAGTACTGACACCATTCTCTTTCTCTCTCTCTCTCTCTCTCTCTCTCTCCCCTCTTATTTACATGGAGCTTGCATCACACCTCCCGTCTACATTATCTTAACCCACTGAAACGTCTGTAGTGAAACATGAGGTGGCGTAGTGGACAACATTGGCTCCCCTCACACTTTTGTCATCATGGATAACTGCTTTGCCTTATCCGAGGCAGCCGATTGGTCCAGCCCCAGCTGTCTTAACGCGTTTTTGGCTGTGGGCCCCTGACTCTTGGCGGAGTGGCTTTTAAATGCATGAAGCTGTAAATGCATTAGGGAGGTGTTTGCTGATGAGAGCCCAGGCGTGGATCAATATGTCCCTCTTAGTAAGCATTTTGCAGATTTATTGGATGTTCAAAATGAAAAGCCCTAGTCCTTGAACCCAAGTAGGCCTGAGCAGTGGCAGGTTCTGGGGGTGACACCGGGGCACCCAGCACCTCCACCAGCCCGGCGCTTGCATCGCCACGGGCCCGATTAAAACACAGAGGGTGTGGTTCCGTCCCAGCGGGGCTCCTGCAGGGGAGATGCTGCTTTGGATCGGGTTATGACTTCCTGAGGGGTGGAGCCTCATTACTGCTGAGGTCTCGTAGCACATTGTCTCAAGATAAATCCCTGATGCTTTTGAGAGAGGCTGTCTGGGAAGTTGCTGTAGTCTTTACAAGAAGGGCTTGCGAGTCAATGGAGGGTTGGGGCGGGACTCCTGGCTATGTTACGAGCAGGTATTACTCACCTGTGGAGCAGGCCAAGTGAGAGGTCACAGGTGGGAGCCCCTCCCATGGCAGTGGCCCCTCCCACAGTGGAGGTTACCGATGAAGATGTAGAAGGAAGAGGCAGGCATGGAGGGTCCCAGGGCCGTCTCTCAGCGGCGTGGTGTTCACTACATTAGTGCTCGTCATTTTTACCTCCAAGTACCCCATATATCAAATGAATATATCACAAAATTCAAATGAATATTTTGGGGGTGAAGCCGTTTCCTTGCTGTGTGATTTACAGTGCTTCACTGACTCATGAAGATGTTGGGGCTGCTAGCAAGCTCACTGCTTTAGAAAGCAAAGGTCTCATGATTGATTTTTACTCTGATTGTGATTTTACCCTCATGATTGCAACTTAACAGATAAGAAAACAATTGTCTTCTTGTTATGATTATCACATGAAATTCTTCAAGGAAGTGAATCCAGACCTTTAACATAATCCACAAATCACTGGCACCAGTCACTTTAAGAAAGACCCTGCATGTGGGGTAGAACTCCATGTAGGTACCTGCAGGTAGTTTTTCTTAAAAGTTAAGAATCTAAAATGCCCTCTAATGGATGAGGTTGAGAATCTTCCAAGGATCAAAGCTTTTTGAATAGATTGATTTAGTCTTGCCCTGTGTGTCCTGGTGAAGATAAATGTCTGAGTCTACGTCAGTGTTCCCAACGGACGTTCATTAGTGGAGATCTTCAGCTTGCTGGTGTCAGCTCTGGGTCAGTACTGGTCCTGACACATTCAGGCTTGGTATTGACCCAGGAGTCCTAGAGGTCACCCAGACTGTTTTTATTTGTGAGTAAATGGTTCAGTACTCAACATTAGTGTGCAAGATGATCGATAAATTTAGCAAATTCCCAATCAGCAGTAAATCACATGTTGGCAGTCAACATTCATTAACCTCTGCTTGAATAAAAATTACTATTATCCTCATCCTTCACTGTACTCAATTGGATTGATAATCATATTGTAGCATGATTAGAATTGATGCCAAATCAATAGATTGTTACACCCTTAATTTCTACACATCAGTTAGGATGATGCACGGACTGGATGGCAGTCTTTGTCTTTCTGAAACACACACACGCACACATGCTTTCACAGAGCTCATCCGCTGACTCCATTAGAAATAAGGTAGACCAAAATTTTAGATATGCTCAAACTGCCTAATTGTTTTGTCTGTACTTTGCATTTGGCCTTGCAGTTAAATATTCATGATTATCTTTGAGGATGTGGTCTGGGTGCTGTTACTCCAGCACTGTCGTGTTGAAATAGAGGCTTTGTGAGACACCCATCATGTTTAATGAGCTCGTTTCTGGCTTGGCTGGACATGGTTTCCCTGGTGACCATATACCAAATAAATGGAATGTTTTGTGTTTTCCTGCAAGTCCCGTCATTACAGACGTCCTCCACCTTCTCCTGTCTTGCTTTCACACAGAGTGAGCGTTTCCTCATCACTGCCTTATAATGCTCTGGAACATACAATTTTCGTTTCACGTAAGCCTGTGTAACAGATGACAGGGGTATTAAGCTGTCTTTTTCACATTCTTCACAGCGCAGTCTTACACACGCCACATACAATAGCCGTGATCAGAGATTGGTTCTCTCTTTCTCTCCTACTTCAAGATGAAGTCTTGAGGTTGGAGACCTCATTGGAGCTAATGCTTAAGAAAGCTCATATACACTCGTATATATTCATACCTCTGTTCTTCCACTCTCGAGTCATAAAAACTTGATTATGTTTTTCCAGAGGCTAATATTAAACTTTGATAAAATGAAGCACATACAGATCTCTATTCAGTATTGCATTATTGTCCCATCTATACTGTACCCATAACAACAAAGGATGACCATATATAACAGTGAACTGGGTCTGCTGTAAACTCCACCCCCCCAGTCAGTGTGGCTCCACCTCTATTTACACATGGCTGCCTAGGGAGTTTGTGGGCGGTGTGTGTTTGCATTTCTTCACATGCTGTCAGTAATTAGTTCTACGCAGCATTTTACAGCTCAGTGTACAGTTCACTCCAGCTGCACTAAAAAAAACCAAGAAACTTTTAAATAAATAAGTAAATATTTCTAAGCTTGTAGTGCAGATGAGGCCATGCGGCTTCCTGCTGTCCTGTCCATCTGAGGATGCTTTGATGGGTGGGGCTGGCGAGCGGCCGTCCCTGGGGGTGTGGCTTTATCGTCTTGATGTGAGAAACAGCCACTGGTTACACCCGCTCTCCAAGTCTCTCTCAGGCTCGGTCTCCAAGGAGATGATTAGTCACCCCACGTTTCTCAAGACCATGCAATTTTTATGTATTACTCATTAGAGAACAGAAAAAACAAACAAATATACGTTTACCCTTTTAACCTCATTGTGAAATCCAGACACTATAAATATACATGTTCACCCCTTTCCTCTGGTGTACCAGTTGTCTAATTGCAGAAGACCTGCGTGGTTGTGCTGCGTGAGACTCTATTTGGAGAGTTCTGGCCACTTTGTGGCTAAGCCTCAGTGACTAGTTATTGACTAGTTAGTGTTTTCATAAATCTCTCTACACTGCATCATTTTTACTGGGATTTAATCTGCCAAAGGCCTTGCCTGGCACACTGGGATACGAGAGGGGTTATCAGCCAAGTGTGTGCATCGTTCAGTACTAGACCACTGCATGAGGGCTTGTTCAGTACTAGGCCAGTACTTGTTCAGTCCATGTTCAGTACTAGGCCAGTACTTGTTCAGAACAATGCCTGCAGCTCTTGCCTCCTTCCCCAGAAAGGATTTACACAATGCATTCTGTGACTAAGAATTTCTATCCTGTAAAACCAAAAAAGTTTCATATATTTAAGAAGTGTTGGTAGGAATGCAGTGCTGCCCCCTTCATGGAGTCATGTAGGAGCCTGTTGCTTAATTTTGATCTTGATCCTTGCTTCATTCATGACCCGTCTGGTGAGGAATGTGGCGGCAGGTCGAGTTCTGAGGTCGGGCCTGTACGTGCAGTACAACTCCGCTGATCTCAAACCACAGGGGGACACTTATCACATCTAACACGGAGGGGCTGTGTACCATTATCCACTCCTGCCTCGCATTACCATGGAGGCACCACGCGTACGATTATTCCCCTGGCACGCGCCAACGCTAGACGTCTAGTCTTTCAGCAGTAATTAGTTTCAGCTTGATCCAAGTAAATGTTTCTGCTAATTCTGAAAAAGTCTTGCTCATGTCATGCACAAAATCCTGTCATGGCCGTCACAGAGAGCGCAGACTTGGTGTCGCCGTGGGAACACTCAGCATTCCGTTCCTCTTGATTGGCTGTCGGCGAGCATGGCTCATCTTGGGATACGCAGTTTGGCATTGGGTAGTGTTATAATGGGCACGGGACGGCTCCCGCAAACAGCAGCCGCTACCGAAACAGGGATGTCCATGTGGTCTGCACACTACCGCAAACGCCTTCCTGGTGGTGCAGTGTTGCAGTTCACAGATTTTTGGCATGGACAACTCTTAACGGCGTCTGTTTGGGGACGAGTGGGCGTGACTGGAGTTTTGCAGCAGAAGTGCTGAAGAGATAAAAATCCTCTTCTGTTATTTACTTGTTTGCGTGACTGAGCCGTAATCGTGTCGGCCAGGTCTGCATGGGGCCCTGAGTCAGCGAGCGGAGGGATACGCGGTGTAGGTGTGATGCGTCTGAATCAGCGAGTGGAGGGATACGCGGTGTAGGTGTGATGCGTTTGAATCAGCGAGCGGAGGGATACGCGGTGTAGGTGTGATGCGTCTGAATCAGCGAGCGGAGGGATACGCGGTGTAGGTGTGATGCGTCTGAATCAGCGAGCGGAGGGATACGCGGTGTAGTGCGTCTGCAGTGTCTCCCCTCACCCACACTGGTGACGTCTTAACCCTCATGTCCGCCTGGCCCTCGGACGACAGCCGTAATTCAACACACGTTACATCCACCAGAGCTCACGTGTGGGAATCTTTTGGGTATTCATGCATTCCTGTATGAATAGATCTTGGAGTTCTGTGGTTGTTACGGATGGTGTGTGAAAAGCTAATCTAACTGAGATATGCATCACTGTCTGGTGCAGTTTGGTTAGTGAACATCAGAACAGTCCACACAAGCGAGGAGGCACGTGTGAAGGTGCTTAACGCTTCTTAACCAACCTAATGGAATGTTGTCCACTCCTGGAGTTTTGCCCAATCTACCATAATTGTTTTAATTGTAAATTATGTTGGCTGAAACAATTTTCCGTTGTTTTGCTTTTTCTTTCATCCTGCTTGGTTGAATCCAAGTTTAGGGCCCCGGCTGTTCTGACAGTTTGCTGTGCTCCAGCAGTCTGTGTTGGGGCACACTCAATGTGGCCTGACTCACCATCATTCACCTTTTATATTGCAGACAAGCAGCCTGATTGTGCCATAGTTTTCTGATGGAACTGGAATGGGGCCCTCCCCTCGTCCCCTACTGCCCCGGGCGGAGACGCCGCGCTCCCCCACAAACGCCTCGCTGTGGCGCTGACGTGTGGACGCTTTACTTTTACTGCACACTGATGGAAGCACAAAGGCCCTTGGAACATTTTCAGTCTTGTGGGGACACATTTCTTTTAACTGTGAGGTCCAAATCGAAATTGTGTACGTAATGGGATTTTTAATGCATATTTACACCCTCAGCCCACACACACACACACACACACACACACACACAATTATCCCACAGCTGAAGTGACTGGAACATCTCCTTTCAGTTGCTCTATATGAAGATGTTTCTAGATTAATTATCTTCATTGTTCAAACCATTTGTTCAGTAAAGATCTGGTAGGGCAGAGTGTTGATACCATGTAGATGTACAGAAGTTTCCCAACGGTTCACAAACTTCAAGCTGTATTGTTTCTCAGCTCTATATCACTTTGCAGTCTCTTGCTTTTCTAGAGTATTTTAATCCAGAGGTCAATCTTTGTTTTCTTTTTCTAAGAAATGGAGCGACCTCTGACCCAGAGGGCCGTGACCAATTAAAACGTGACCTTTGGAGTTAATAGCTTGCTTTATGCTGCTGGTGAAAGGCTGTAGAGCGCTAGCCGCCTGTAGGCTCTGTGCAGTCATCGAGCAGCCTCCTCCCTCTCTCCTCTCCTCCCCTTCCTCTGTCCTCTCTCTCCCCTCCCCCTCTCCTCACTTCCTCTTCCTCTGTCCTCTCTCTCCCCTCCCCCTCTCCTCACCGTCCTCTCTCTCCCTCTGTCCTCTCTCATCCCCTCTTCCCTCCCTCCTTTTTCTCTCTCGTTGGCGTGTTTCACTGGAAGCCCCCTGCGGCGGTGGTTTGTGAGTGTTCCACTTCACTCTCATTCGGTTAGGCCTCCTGGACCATGCAGCCCTCTGGGGAGAGGCGGTGAGAAGACGTGTCTTCTGTAAGGACACACTGGGCCGGTCTGTCTCTGGGCTGGACTTTTGTTTGTCTCATGTCAAAGATGCAAAACCACAGCTATCATTCGAATTGTACAATCCAACTCTTCAGCTCAGGTAAACACGCTTCTGAGAAATGTCGTCTGCTCGGCAAAACATAATGGGGCTCAATGTGCTCTATTAGCCTACGAAATCCCACATCCTCTACGACAGAGAACGGCTGATCGTCTAAGGCAACGAGTTCCATAATTTTTGGTGTAATGTCCTTTGCCTTGGCGCCATCACTGAAACTTTTTTGCTTTCTGCATCACAAACTTTTTTGCTTTTGAAACTTTTTTAAAATCCAAATAAGCACGTGCAGGTGGCGATTTTTGCTTGCGTCATCACAACACATCGTTTCGGCCGTGTTGTTTCGGTGATGAAAGTATTTCGGCTGAAAACCGAAAATGCAAATTTAAGCCATTTCGGCCGAAAATTTTCGGTGGCCGAATTTTCGGTGCATCCCTAATTACTATACTCCACATTACTATACACTACTCCACGTTACTACACTCTACATTGCTGTGCTCTACATTACTCAACATTACTCTGTGAAACCGACTGCTGGTGAAAAAATGTTGGTCTCCCACATCTATCTAAAATCTCTAACGTCTTTCTGGTGTTGCTTGTGCACGGGCTGTGAGGTTGCGGACCCTAAAGGTGTCGTCCTGGTGAGCAGCTGTCGTTTAGGAACCATCTTACAAGTGGTTAATCTGGAGCATGTTGGTAGCATCAATTCCAGAGTGGTTAAAACACAAAAACAAAGCCCTGTATAAATTGAGGGAGCTGGTGCCTGCAGATGTGTGAGGGCAGCCGCCAGCGTTGGGGTGAATGTGTGCCACCATACAGAGATCCAGAGCTACGCTTAAGCCTCTTCTGAAATGCCCCATTTTTGAAGTTCAAAGAACGTGGAAGAAATGTGCCCTGAGGAGGGTGGGAGGGGAGGGGGGGCTGGGTGAGGTCACATGACCACCTCCGAACACTGACTCAACCCCCAGTTTTGCCTGTGTGTAGAACCAGTGGTCTAGATAATCACTTTGAGACCATGTCAGTCAGGCCATGTTGGAGTTGTGGGCTGGTGACATGCAGCCAGGTCCACACACGAGCGCCTCTCCACCCACCACTCCACCCTACTCTCCCCCCAGCGGTGAAGATGCTGCAGTTGGAGTGATTTCAAAAACCATTTACTGCACATTTTGCTCCTTGTGTGCAGGTCAGTCTTTAAAAAATGAATGAAATGTGGCTCAAAAGTTTCCACTCCTACGAGCTGCACCATGTTAATGAGGAAATTCTAGGCTGGTAGTAAATTAAATATTTTCAAGGTTAGTTGGGGGGACAGATTGTTTTGAGTGCATGTCCTTTTAAGACTCAGATGGTATAAAATCAAAACAACCATAAATTGTAACATTTTATTTAAAAATATATGTTTTAAAGGAAAAAAAAATCTTTAAGTTGGCCACATCTTTATCCACTATACATATATGAAATTTGTACATATACAATACAAAAGAAAAGAGGATGTGAAAAGCATTCATTTTGCACAAAGAGATCGGGGGGTGGGGGGCATGATTTCAGAAAGGTGTAATCAGGCAGAGAGGAGACCTTCAGCATTATAAAAAAAAAAAAAAAAAAACCCAAACCAGAACCCTAAGATCTAGTGCACAGAGAGCTCTTCATAAAGCAGAGAGCTGAAGTCCTGTGAGTGGTGGACTGGTTACCAGTGAGATGTCCCAGTCTGCTCAGTCTCCAGTCTACTGGGAGCTGCTCTAATGGTGCCCTCTTGCCCCGCACCGTCTCGCACCAGCGCACACACCTGCCCAGTCATGCCCACTAACCTAGTGGTACTGGTATGGCTGGCAAAACTCCTTTCTGCTTGCGTGCGAGGCGGGTTGTGGGGAGGACCACCTGCGTCAGCGCTTACCTGTCTGGTACAATCCAAAAACAGAGGCCAGGACAAGACAGAAGCATGTACTTGGATCAGTAGATATCGGTGGTAGTCTCAAACAAAATAGACAAAAACTACCCTCCCCCCCTCCCGGGCTCTTGGAGTGAAAGTGTTGGTAGAAACATCACACACTTGACTAGAAAGGGTTTGCTACACTGGCCCTCTGCCCTTCAGATGTGACTCGGTATTAATTATTCTCCTTTTAATTCCATTTTGGAGTGAGGGGGTTTTGATTTGTTTTGGCTGGCGTGTGTTCAGACGAATTGTGGTAAAAGGCTGATTCCGATGTTTTGGCTCTTTTAAGTTAATTGCCTTTTCCCCCTTTTTCCTTTTTGGTTGATCTTAAGGCTCCCAGTGTATGTCTGGTATATTTCTGGCAGATGGTGCTTCAGAGCGCCCTCTAGAGACCACGCCGTGCATCTCCTCATGCTTCCCCATGACATGTTAGCCGTGATGCCTTTCCCATTTTAACTGAAGCCAAAAATACCTCTGATATGACTAGCAGTGCCTCAGATGAGTTTCTGGGCACACCACCAAAGCCTTGCAAACTCCTTTCGTAACTTGTAGCTTTTACATCGCCTTCCTTTTATTTTTAAGTTGCTGGACGTGGACTAATGGCCTTGCCACTGCGGTGCTGATCCGTTGGGCCCGCCTGCCACCCGGCCTGTTGTCGCTCACCGTCTGCTTACGCCGGCCCCTCTTCCCGTGCTGAGGTGCTCGTTGGCTGTGGGTTTGAGTTGAATGGGGTGCAGTGTGGACGCACCTCCCCTGTGAGCTGCACAGAGCAGCCCGGGCTGTGTGTGCTCGTCAGCCTGGTGCTAATGCATGCTGGCCTCCTGCTGCATGCTAATGTGTCTGGGGCAGCCCCTCTCCCTGCATACCCCCCCTGGTGTCTTAGTGAAGATACTGCACACACTGTCCCAGCACCCTCCCCTCTCTCTCTTTCCTGCTTATTGTTTCTCTCACTCACCCACTCATCTTTCACCCTTTCATCTTTCACCTTTGTGTCAACCTTTGGATGCTCCTGGCTGCCATCTTCACAAATGCTGCAGTCAGAATTGTCCACCACAAACAAACCAGGCCGCTGCCGACGGCCGCTGCCTCGTGCTGGGGAGAGGTCGCACTCGTTTCTCCCCGCAACTGCAGCTCAAAGGCCATGCAGTCTAAATCTTGTTGGAGCGCCGCTGTGGCTGACAGAATATTAGATTCTTTTTGCCTGTCCTTAATTGGCTCAATCTTGGAGCTGTCAGGTGTGATTATGGCCTGTGCATCCTGGAGGACGGCTCTTTGTTTTTAGGGCAGGGTTTTGGTGCCTGTATATCCTCCCTTGTGCGTGTTCTCACTCCTCTCTCTCTCCTTCTGTTGTTCTCTCACTCCTTTCTGCATTTCTGTCTCCATGTATGCTTGTTGTCTCTCTCTCTCTCGCTCTCTCTCTCGCTCTCTCACATTTCTGTCTCCATGTATGCTTGTTGTCTCTCTCTCTCTCTCCCTCTCTCTCTCCCTCTCTCACATTTCTGTCTCCATGTATACTTGTTGTCTGTCTCTCTCTCTCTCTCTCTCTCTCTCTCTCTCTCTCTCTCATTCCTGTCTCCATGTCTGCTTGTTCTCTCTCTCTCTTTCACTCTTTATCTCTTTAATTTGCATGCGCTCTCACTCTCTCCCCTCTCTCCACCCCCCTCCTTCTGAATCTTGCCTCTTGGAAATTCTTTTCATCGTGGCTTTCTTGTCCTCTAGCCTACATTTAATGGTCGCTAATGTTTATGATGCATTAGGCAAAGCTGGACTGACCATCACAGTGAGTGTGTCGTTGGGCTGGACTATTTATCCCAGCATTTTTTCTTGTTTTTTCTTTTCTTCTTTTTTTTGTTTACACCTCCCCCCCCTTCTCTTTAAGCATGTGCATATATGTAATGGTAAAGTGAACGAATGCGGCCATGAAAGGCTTCTTTAACCGCCTGTGATGTCACAGTAGAGGGCGCGATCCAGACAGTTAGCAAACATAATGCGCAATCTGATTAGACGTTAACCTTTCCACATGTCGAAGAAGGGCCTGGATTTTATTGGATTAAACTGAAATCAGGAACGCTGTTAACCATTGTCATTATTTCAAACGGAAGCTTTGGTGAGATGAAATACACAGACCATGGCAGATAACTGAGGATGTAGGGGTGGTTGGGTTCTGTCCTTTGACTCTCTGTGGCCTAAATCTCATATGGTATCATTTTAACAGTACTCTTCCCAATAATAATAATAAAAAAGAATATTGGAAACCCTGGGACCAACCCTTTTATTTCTCTTCCACAGCAAAGTAATAAGTCGTATATAATGTCCAATAATGTTATCTATCGTGCACCGTAAAAATCTTTTTTTCCTGCTTCTTGTTCTAGTGAGATTTGCACTTTTGTACCTCATGTTCAACACCACGTTATGCCCCTCGTGTGATCAGATTTGCCCATTTATCAGAGTACAAGAGTCATTTCTACTCTGCGCTGTCACACCGGGCTGGAGCAGTAGCGCTCTCTGCTTCCTGTGCTGTTGAAAAAAATGACCATTAATGCTTTGACATCACGTGTCACCTTTGACTGGGAGTGATTGCCCTAGCTCGATATGAACCTTGCCTTCATATTATAAAAATAAACTTGTGAATTTCTTTGATATTCCCTTTCCAGTTCCATCCCAATGACCTCCAAGTGTTTACTGGTTGTCAAAGTGAGTTAAAAGAATGTTGTTTTTGTTTTTTTTACTCTCTACCCCCCAATTACAAACTGAAAATGAGTCCAAAAGCAAACCCTGTATATATATTTTTTTGTTTGTTTTTTTTTTTTAAATGTTTAAAATGGTAAACCCATAATCTGCAGGAATAAATAGTGTTTATACTTCACACTCTTTGTAAGGCAGTTGCTGACATTTGCACTGCCCATATCCGTTAATGATCACCAGAGCACCCTCCTCATGACTGGGTTCGTACTCGTTATAGGGCACCTGTGTGGCCAGGTCTGCCATTGGTTGCCTCTGCTGGGTCCTCATCTGTCGGCGGTTCTGAATGGCCGAGCAGTGGCGTATCCGTCGCAGGGCGGGAGGACAGCACTTCCGGGAGATGTACACTACAAAAACGATGAGGAAAAAGACAAACAGAAGGGCCATTGTACCTATGATGACTCTCTGGGTCAGCACCGTGTTGTCCATGGTGGTGTCGTCCTCGTTAATGTCTGCTCCGTCCACCGTGGTGGTGGTGGCCAGGGCAGTGAGTGGGGTCTGGGTGGTGGTGGTGGTGGTGACGATAGTAAAGCTCCCAAAATCCTCTGGATAGAAGTCCTGTGTTGGCGTCTGCATATTCCCAAACAATGAGCTAGTGGCCTCTTGGGGCTGTGTGGCTTCTGTGCTGGTGCCAGTCAGCACAACCGGTGCTGAGAAGTTCTGACACAGCTGGAAGCCGTAGACGGCGTCCAGTATTTCCTCTCCCTGCGTGTACTCGGGGCTGTGACACAGGATGGAATGCTCCCATCGACCTTTGAACTTACTCAGCCAATTGGCCAAGTTGCAGATCCGTTTGGTACACTCCCAGAGGTTGCTGGACAGCCCCACTGTGGTTAGGGACCTCCACATATCCGTAGTTTGGGTGTCCAGACTGGTCAGTTTGTTGTTATCCAACAGGAGGACCTTAAGGTTTGGCAGCGTTTCAAACACGTCTGGGGTCAGTATGCGGATCTCGTTCCCAGTCAGATCCAGTTTCTCCAGGGTGCTCCACAGCCATTCCATGGTACACGTTAAGTTGTTAATTTTGTTCCACTGCAGATAGAGGAACTGGAGGGTGACCAGTCGGGGGAAGTGAGCTAGGTTGATCTTGGTCAGGTGGTTGTGTTCCAGATGGAGTTCTCGTAGCTTCACGAGCCCGGCGAACCCGTTCCGAGCCAAGCTCCGGAGACGGTTGTTGCTCAGGCCAAGGTACTCCAGGCTTCGGCAGTCCCAGAAGGCCCTGACAGGTGTGGTCCGCAGGGAGTTGGACCGCAAGTGCAGGATCTGGAGCTTCCGGAGTCCGTGGAAGATCTCGGGCTCCAGTGCAGTCATCTGGTTGAAGGAGAGGTCCAGGATTTGGAGATTGATGAGGTGGACGAAGGTTGTGTTGGGCAGCTTGGTGATGCGGTTGGAGCTCAGGTTCAGGTCTTTGAGCTTGTACAGACCCTGGAAGGCATCCTCATGCACGGTGAGAATTTGGTTGTGGTCCAGGTGTAGCCAGGTCAGCTGGGTGAAGCCGAAGAACTGGTCCGGGCGCAGCTCGCCGATGCTGTTGTGTCGTAGCGAGAGGCCCAGGGCTCCTTTGTCGACGCCGTCCGGGGGCACCAGGAGCCCCTGCGTGTCGCAGTAAAACTGCAGGTCTTCGCAGCGGCATTTCTGAGGGCAGGCTGTGCATGACGCCGGGCTGACACACACGAGCATGCTGATCAGACACAGCGCCGCTGGTGCATGGCCCACCAATGGCCACCTTGAATGGAAACCTGGGTGGGTTTAAAGATAAGAAAATAAACCGGCGAGGGGTGGGGGTGGATCTGATCTCTGCAGTGCTTGAAACATTTCTCTCTCTCTTTCTCTCTCTCTCTCTCTCTCTCTTTTCTCTCATTCTGTCTCTCTTTCCTCTCATTCTGTCTCTCTTTCCTCTCATTCTGTCTCTCTTTTCTCTCATTCTGTCTCTTTTCTCTCATTCTGTCTCTTTTCTCTCATTCTGTCTCTTTTCTCTCATTCTGTCTCTCTCTTCTCTCATTCTGTCTCTCTCTCTTCTCTCATTCTGTCTCTCTCTCTTCTCTCATTCTGTCTCTCTCTCTTCTCTCATTCTGTCTCTCTCTCTTCTCTCATTCTGTCTCTTTTACTATGTTTAGCAACATGTAATCTTCATAGTGATGCAGGATTTATGTAGTGGATAACAGATTTTCAACTTTGATCATTTGACAGACTTAACACTAACCATTTTATTCTTTGTAATTAATGTATATTAATGAATTACATGTCGCATTTGTCAAATACATTTTACTATCCATTCACCTATTTCAGCCAACAAGTACGACATCTAGTATTTGATTTGAAGCTTTAGAATTTACATTTCTGTTTCTGAGACTCGGTTCACCCTTTTCCACGGCTCGCTTTGGTCTGCCGAGAAACCTTATTTCAATGTCTTATTTTGTTACCCGACCCCCCCCCCCCCCCCCCTGCATAACATATAAAAACCGCAGTTATTCAGGAACAGTCCGAACCATGGCTGTGAATCCGAAGGGAAGAAGAAAGACGACATTTTAAGTACATAGATGTTTCTGGATAGCCTGTCAAATACCCCCCCCCCCCCCCCCCCCCCCCCCCCCACCACCACCACCCCTAACACACACACACACACCCGCCCGCTCGCGTTCTCTCTCGCTCTTTCCCTCTCTCTCTACCTTGCTCTCTGCCTCTCTCTTTCTTGCTGCCTCTCCCTCACTGCCTCTCTCTCTCTCTCGCTGCCTCCTTCACACACACACACTCGCTCTCTCTCTCTCTCCCCCTCTCCCCCTCTCCCCCTATTCACTTCATTTCCTATTCAGGTCCAGTCTCTGAATAAAAGAGCTAACTTACCCATTCTTTTGTGAACATCGGCGGCTGCATTCAAATGTCTTTTTTCGTAGACTCCTCGAACAACCAGACTGGAGAGAAATCCAGAGGCAGAAAAGCCTTTTGAGTAAATACAAAAGCAATCAAGGTCTTAAGAACTAAAGCAATGCTGAGCCCCCTCATCTGAAACACATTCACAGATTCCATGGCGTGGGGTTCTGGTTCTTGTCCATCCTGGCTCATTTGACGGATTTCGTCCCCTCCAATTCCACCTTCTTTATCCGTTCAACTCCCAAATTAAGAACGAATCGGCTGTTTGCTCTTCCAGGAATCCTTAATCTTTTAGAAGTTGCTGATTTGCATCCAGCGCGACCCTGGAGCCGCGTCCCCACCTCCTCTCCCCCGTCCTCTGCAGTGTCGTCAGCCGCTGCTTAATTGTCCAGCATACATTCCTCTTTTCCGGGGCTCGCGCCTCCTTCAGCCTTAACTTGTTGATGGCAGGCAGACCCCCTGCTCGCCACGGCAGCTCCGCGCAGTCCGCTTGTGCGGAGTCTTTGGCGAGGAGGAGGAGGAGGGGAGCGGAGAGCAGCGGAGACGTTATTCTGGGCTTTTGTTGCAACCTCTCGCTGCTACAGAGTGGTGGCAGACTGGCGTCGATCATCGGTGCCGGCGCTCGCTCGCTCCCTCTCGCTCGCTCCCTCTCCCTCTCTCGCTCGCTCCCCTCCTCTCTCTCTCTCGCTCACACACTTCAACTTGCTCATTCGCTGTCTCTCTCTCTCTTTTTCTAGCTAACTCACACATGCAGTACACCATGCATGAATGTTTTTATTCAATGTTTCCGTTACTTTTGAATTAATCGTCATCGGAATATTGATAACGTCAAGTTCTTTTTATGACTGTTGAAATTAAGTCGGTGTAAATCTCTCTCTCTCCCTCGGTCCAGTCAGCCTCTATCATGCATCAGTGTTTGCGTGTGTGTTTGTGTGTGTGTGTGTGTCACAGCTGTGCTGTACTGTGAAATTCATAGAGAGAATGTAGATTTCTGCTGGGATTTAATTCTTTGAGATTAAGATGGTTATTTTGGTCTTCACCACCACTTCACATTTCCCAATTAAAAATCAAATGAAGAATCCCATTGTGATGGGAGCCGGACCCCCTCCCCCCCCATCTAAATAGTGATTTAATGGATTTAGAATGCAAGTTGGCACGGCAGGACGACACCTAATTTGATATTACCACTTGTAATTAGGTGGCCACCCCTCCCCCTCTCCCCTCCTCTCCTCTCCCCCTTTCCAGCATGTAAACGTCACGCAGGTGGAGTACTGGGGGGGTTGTTGGAGTTGGAGACTGGAGACGTGTCCGGCGGGGAGCCGTGGCCCACTGGGCACACGCACGCTGGCACGCTGCTGTGTATTCACACCAGCTCACTGAACTGTAGCATTCAGGTCACTACAGAAACTTCACTGCTTCTTCCTCTCTGTCATCCTTTACGTTTCTGCTCCTGTGTACTTATTATTATATATATTGGCATGACTTGCTTTATGAATATTTTTTGTTATTTGTGTATTTTGTGTTCACTGTGGAGGTTTTCCAGTGGTTAGCTTCTGGCCAATCATCTCCAACTATGAGGACATATTTAGAATTGGGGAGGAGTTTAGCTCCTGACTAGTTGGGTCTGGGGGCTCCATCCAAATGATCTGTGGGACCTACGAGTGTTCACGAGATGCAGCGCTTGTGTTTTCACTTCAGCTGATCTGTCCTAGTTTTGAGATCTTTCTTTTCCTCATTTATTTCTTATTTTTAGGTGAGAGTGTGAAATCACCTTAAGTTAAGCACCTCCTCAGAAGTGTAGACGGCGAGAGCCTGTCTGCGTCGGGACTCCAGAGTGCTGAGTGAGGCTTCACGGTGGCTCATGGATTTCGAGGGGATTGGGTGTGAAGGGACTCCCTGGATCCCAGGCCTCTGTTCAGCTGACTGCGTTTCAGCACCCGGGGGTAGAGGTGAGGGGGCTCCTACTGGAGACGTGGTCCGCTGGCGCCTCCACCTGCAGGTCGTGTCCCCCTCCGCTGCGCCCGAGTCGCGCAAGGCTCTGCCCGCTCTTGGACTAGGGCTTCCAGGGGCTTATGGTCTCCAAGGGCCTTGTCCCAGCATGTTGAGTGTGAGCGCCGAGGTTCGCTCTCGCCTGTTCTCTGGCAGACGTGCTTGGCTTTGGTGTCACTGGGTGGACGGGGGCGGGGCTGGAGCTGAGGAGCTGCCCCGCCCACTGGAACCTCACACCTGAGCACCTGCGGCATGCCACAGCGAGATACGGAGAGAGGCGTTCTGATCCAGAAGGCCTGACACGCCTTGGGCACTTTTGGGACTCGCTGGAGAAGTGTTTTTGGCGTGAAAAATTTGGCGGCCTGCTTGAGTCCTCAGTAGGAACCCCCCAGTGTCGGGGGAGATGGCCAGACTACAACAGCAGTAGAGGGTGCAGAGTGCAGACATAGTACAGTGTTGGGCAGGATGGGGCCACGTTAGGCAGGACCACAGTGTTGGGCAGGATGGGACCACGTTAGGCAGGACCACAGTGTTGGGCAGGATGGGACCACGTTAGGCAGGACCACAGTGTTGGGGTAAAGAAGCAGCTTCAGCTAAACAAACGGATCAGTGAGGAGCAGACTAACAGGCACAGCAAGGAAAACTGTATTTCCCCCCAGAGTCAGACAATCATACATACACCTAACTGTCTTATTAAATGTTGGCATAAATTTCCTGCATTTTACACCGTGAGTCAGCAAAATTGCTTAATATTCATTTTGTGACGTTGAAAATAACTGTTGCATATTTAATTGCTGTGGGGCAGCAGGTAGCCAAGATGTAGCCCCACAAACACTCACACAGGAGGAGCCCAGTTGGAGGTGCGGCACCTACACACGGGGAGGCGCAGGGCGGGTGTGCGCCACCTACACACGGGGAGGCGCAGGGCGAGTGTGTGAGGCACCTACACACGGGGAGGCGCAGGGCGAGTGTGTGCGCCACCTACACACGGGGAGGCGCAGGGCGAGTGTGTGGCACCTACACACGGGGAGGCGCAGGGCGAGTGTGTGCGCCACCTACACACGGGGAGGCGCAGGGCGAGTGTGTGCGCCACCTACACACGGGGAGGCGCAGGGCGAGTGTGTGAGGCACCTACACACGGGGAGGCGCAGGGCGAGTGTGTGCGCCACCTACACACGGGGAGGCGCAGGGCGAGTGTGTGCGCCACCTACACACGGGGAGGCGCAGGGCGAGTGTGTGCGGCACTGTTTTCATGGTCATAGTTTCCTGCCTGTTCAGACCTAGTTTAGGAAACCACTTTTTTCCCATTAGGTGCAAATAAATGTGTATAT